>NW_020185337.1:23001943-23138788 GCF_003031525.2 Neophocaena asiaeorientalis asiaeorientalis | reverse complement strand
AAGAAAAAAAGGGGGGGGGGGGGGGGGGGGTGGGAAATAGACGAACACAGTCAAATTTTAAGAAAGAACTAGAAAATATAAAAAAGAACCAGTGAGAGCTGAAGAAAACCATAACTAAAATTAAAAAACACACTAGAGGGAATTAACAGCAGACTAGGTATACAGAAAAACACATAAATGATCTGGACGATAGATAATGGAAATTGCCCAAACAGAGCAGCAAAAATAAAAATTTTGTTTTTTTAAATGAGTAGTTTAAAAGACCTCTGGGACAATATCAAGTGTATTAACATTGGCATTATAGGTGTTGAGAAGGAGAAGAGAGAGAGGAAAAGGTGGAAAGTGTATTTGATGTAATTATGGCTGAAAATGTCCTGAACCTGAGGAAAGAAAGAAATATACAGATCAAGAAGCACAGAGGGTCCCAAACAAGATGACCCCAAAGAGACCCATACCAAGACATATCATAAATGGCATAGAGAAAAAGAAAGAGTCACACAGAAGGGAACCCCCAAAAAGCTATCAGCTCATTTCTCTGCAGAAACTTTTCAGGCCAGAATGGAATGGCCTGATATATGCAAAGTGGTGAAAGCAAAAACCTAGAATACTCTACCCAGCAAGGTTATCATTCAGAATTGAGGCAGATATAAAGAACTTCTCAGAGAAGCAAAAGCTAGAAGAATTGATCAATATTAAACTGATTTTACAAGAAGTGTTAAAGAGTCTTCTTTAAGTGAAAATAAAAGGCTACAACAAGAAATAAGAAATTATAGGGTGGAAAAATTCCCACCAGAAAAGGCAAGTACATAGTAAAGACTGTGGATCAATTTCTTTAATAATCTAGTATAAAGGTTAAAAGACAAAAATTATAAAATCAACTATAGGTACAATAAACAGTTAAGGGTTAGACATTAAGATGTAAAATATGAAATCAAAAATATAAAATGTGGTGGGGGAGTAAGAAATATACAGGTTTTAGAACGTGTTTGTACTTTTTGTACTTAAACGACTATCAGGTTAAATCAAGCAAGTGTACTTAGAGGTCAACATATATGAACTTTATGGTAACCGCAAAACAAAAACCTACAATAGATATACAAAACCTAGAGAGAAGGAAACACAAATATAACACTGAAGAAAATCATCAAAAAACAGAAAAGACTAAAAGGAAAGCAAAGAAAACAGAAAAACTAAAACAAAAACAAAAGCCAGTAAACAAATAACAAAATGGCAGTAAGTACATACCTATCAATAATCACTTTAAATGGCAAAGGACTAAATGCTCCAAGCAGAAGACATAGGGTAGCAGATTGGATTAAAACACACAAAACGAACAAACAAAAAACAGGACCCATCTATATGCTGCTTACAAGAGGATCACTTTAGAGCTAAAGACACACACAGACTGAAGGTGTGGGATGGAAAAAGATACTCCATGGAAATGGAAACAAAAGTAAGCTGGGTAGGCTTTTTATTTTAAAGTAGATTTTAAAACAAAGTCTATAATAAAAGACAAAGAAGGACATCATATTATGATAAAGAGATCAATACAATAAAAGGATATAGCATTTTTAAACATAAATGCACCTAATATAGGAGTGTTTAAATATATAAAGCAAAAATTAACGGGCATAAATATGGGAGAAATTGACAATAATCCAGTAATAGTAGGGGATTTTAACACCATACTTTTATCCAGATAGAAAATTGATAAGGAAACTTATGTGTATATATATACACATATATATGTGTGTGTATATATATATATATATATATATATCTTACATTTAAAGGAATTAGAAAAAAGAACAAATAAAGCCTAAAGTCAGCACAAGGAAGGAAGTGATAAAGATCACATAGAAAAGTAGAGACAAAAAAATAGAAAAGATCAATGAAACCAAAGCTGTTTTTTTAAAAAGATAAACAAAACTGAGTTAGGTTCATTAAGAAAAAAAAAAAAAAGAGGACCCACATAAACAAAATAAAAAATGAAAGAGGAGAAATTACAACTGTTATGACAAAAATACAATAATAAGAGATTTTATGAACAATGATATGCCAACAAATTGGACAACCTAGAATTGGATACTTTCCTAGAAACATACGATTGTTCAAGACTGAATCAGAAGAAATAGATACTCTGAACAGACTGATTATTAGAATTGAAATTGAATCAGTAATCAAAACACTCCTGATAACTGTAAGTCCAGGACTGGATGGCTTCACAGGAGAATTCTACTGAACATGTAAAAAATAGTACTTATCTTTCTCAAACTATTCCAAAAAAGTGAAGAGGAGGGAACACTCCCAAATTCAGTCTGGGAGGCCACCATTACCCTGATCCCACAACAAAATGAAAATTACATGCCAATATTCCTGAAGAATATAGATTGAAAAATCCTCAACAAAATAAAAACAAACTCAATTCAACAATATATAAAAAGGATCATTCACTATGATCAAGTGGGATTTATTTCAAGGATGCAAGCTTCATTCATAACTTCAAATCAATGTGATACATCACATTAAAAATACAAAGGATAAAAAGCACATAATCATCTTGATAGACACACAAAAAAATTTTATCAAATTCAACACACATTCGTCCTAAAAATTCTCAACGAAGTGGTATAGAATAAATATTTCTTAAGCATAATGAAGGCCATTATGACAAACCCACAGCTAGCATCATACTCAACTGTTAAAACCTGAAAGCTTTTCCTCTAAAATCAGGAACAAGAATCAAGACAAGGATAGCCACTCTCACCATTTCTATTTAACATATTATTTGAAGTCCTAGCCACCAAAATCAAACAAGAAAAAGAATGAAAAGGCATTCAAAGTGAAAGGGAAGACATAAAACTGTCACTATTTGCAGAGGATAGGATACTATAATAGAAAATCCTAAGGTCTCCACCAAAAAACTATTAGATCTAATAAATGTATACAGTAAAGCTGCAAGATACAAGATAAATATACAGAAATCTGTTGCTTTTTATCCACTAGTAATAAACTATCAAAAAGACAAAGCAAGAAAGTAGTCCCATTTACAATAGCATTAAAATGAATAAAATACATAGGAATAAACTTAAAGGAAGGAGGTGAAGACCTACACTCTGAAAACTATGAGACAATGATGAAGGAAACTGAAGATGATACAGTGAAATTGAAAGATATCCTGTGTTCATGTATTGGAAGAATTAATACTGTTGAAGTGTCCATAAAGCAATCAACAAATTTAGTGCAACCTTATCAATATACCCATGACTTTTTTCACAGAACTAGAAAAACAATCCTAAAATTTATGTGGAAGCACAAATGACCCCAAATAGCCAAAGCAATCTTGAGAAAAAAGAACAAGACTGAAGGTATCACACCACCTGACTTCAGACACTACAAAACTAAAGTGATCAGAACACTGTGGCACTGGCACAAAAACAGACACATAGGTCAATGGAACAGAACAGAGAGCCCAGAAACAAACTCATGCACATGTGGTCAATTAAACTATATCAAAGGAGGCAAAAATATATAATGGGGAAAATACAGTCTCTTCAATACCTGGTGATGGAAAATTGGAACTCTACATATAGAAGAATGGCATTAGAACGTTTTCTCTCACCTTATACAGAAATAAACTCAAAATGGATTAAAGACCTAAATGTAAGATATGAAACCATAAAACTCCTAGGGCAAAAAAAGTCAGCACACTCTTTCACATACATATTAGCAATAGTTTTTTAGATCTCTAACATCTACAAGGAAACATAGGCAGTGCACTCTTTGACATCAGTCTTAGTAATATTTGTTTGGATATGTCTCCTCATGCAAGGGAAACAAAAGCAAAAATAAACAAATGGCACCTAATTAAATGTAAAAGTTTTTTCACAGCGAAGAAAACCATCAACAAAATGAAACAACCACCAACTGAATGGAAGATATTTGCAAAGGATATGGCTAATAAGGGATTAATATCCAAAATATATAAATACTGCATGCAACTCAATATCAAAAAAATAAACAATCCAGTTAAAAAATGGGCAGAAGACCTGATAGACATTTTTCCAAAGACATACAGATGTATAAGGGGTTAATATCCAAAATATATAAACAACTCATACAACTCAATATCAAAAAACAAACAACCTGATTAAAAAATGGGCAGAAGACCTGATAGACATTTTTCCAAAGACATACAGATGGCCAAGAGAACATGAAAAAATGTTCAACATCACTAATCATGAGGAAAATGAAAATCAAAACCAAAATGAGATATCACCTCACACCTGCCAGAATGGTTATTGTCAAGGACACAACAAATAATAAATGTGAGATGTGGAGAAAAAGGAATAATAGTTTGCCCCAGCAATTCTACTCCTGGGTATATATCCAGGAAAAATGAAAAAAAACTAATCCAAAAAGACACATGCACCCCAGTGTTCAGAGCAACACTATTTACAACAGCCAAGATATGGAAGCAACCTCAGTGTCCATCAACAGATGAATGGATAAAGAAGACGTGGTGTATATACACAATGGAATATTACTCAGCCATAAAAAGAATAACATTTTGCTATTTGCAGCAACATGGATAGACCTGAAGAGTATTATGCTTAGTGAAGTCAGACAGAGAAAGAAGAATGTTATATGCTTTCATTTATATGTAGAATCTAAAAAATAAAACAAACTCATGAATATAAAGAAACAGAAACAGACTCATAGACAAGTGAACAAACTAGTAGTTATCAGTGCGGAGAGGGGTGGAGAAGGAAGCAAGTTAGGAGAAGGAGAGTAAGAGGTACACACTACTAGGTAGAAAATAAATAAGATACAGGATGCAATGTACAGCACACGGAATATAGCTAATATGCTATAATAACTTTAAATGTAGTATAACCTATAAAAATATCTAATCACAGTGCTGCACACCTGAGACTAATATAACATTGTAAATCACTTATACTTCATTTGAAAACAAAATTAAAAGTCTTGGCACATGAAAAACTCCATTTAAATGTTAGTTATTATCATTACTTTTTAAAGTAATTAATTTTCATAAGAACAGATATACAAATAAAAAAGTATTTAAATAATCAATTTGTTTTTATAAATAAAACCCATTAGGCATTTTGATTTTCATATAATGCATGTATTTCCATGTGGAATTTAGAGAAATTGAAATTAAAAAAAGGACCAAGACTATCAACAGTATAATTTTTTAAATTATTTATTTATTTAAAAAAATTTTTTTTTTTTTGCAGTACGCGGGCCTCTCACTGCTGTGGCCTCTCCTGTTGCAGAGCACAGGCCCTGGACGCACAGGCTCAGCAGCCATGGCTCATGGGCCCAGCCACTCCGCGGCATGTGGGATCCTCCCAGACTGGGGCACGAACCCGTGTCCCCTGCATCAGCAGGCAGACTCTCAACCACTGCGCCACCAGGGAAGCCCCTAATTTATATTTTTGATAGAACTGTAAATTGGAACAACTGTTCTTCAAAGCAACTTAAAGTTACTTGCACTCTTTGATACCATATTATGATCTTTGTGAAACATTCTAAAACATTTAGAACAAAAAATAAGAAAAAAGACAATAAAATTTATTGAATCAAGCTTTGCAATGTAGTGTTACTTTAAATAATTGATAATTACTATGAAATATGTAGTAGATTTTGGAAAATATATTTAATGCAGTTTTTCTTGAAGTGTGGCACTTTAGAATGGCCTACAGAAGTTTTATAGCATAGATTCAGCCTTCACTTTACCCTAGAGTTTCTGACTCAGTAGCTCTAGGATTGAACCCCAAATTTATATTTCTAATTTCCCAGGTGATGATGTTATTTTGGTTTCTGGTATCAAACTTTTGGGCCTTTGACTTAATGAAATCCTAATTGCTAATTAAAATAAATACGACAAAAACAAAAAGACTAGGTAAACAATTATGAAATATTCTTAAGTGGAAAAGTGAGAACTTTATGTCATGATTAAAACCAGATAAAATCAAGCAAGTATTTGAATGAAACTAAGAAAGGATATGGAAAAATGAACACAATTGATTAGCTAATTGATATGATATTGGGCAAATTTTTCTACTTTTACATAATTGCTTTTTTAGTGTTCAATATATTAATAAAAGAAATTCCATAATTGTGTCAATTACAACTGTAAAATAATGACTGATTTCATTTTGGAAAATCTTTTTCTTCATTTTTCTACTTATGCCTATTGTTATCTTATGTTTATAGGGTCCAAAATGGGGCTGCCATTATAGCACAGGCATTTGACTCATATAGCTGTATTTTGTACAGTTTTATATCTTATATTTTCCTTATTTCCTTAATATCTTACTAACAACTAGTTTCTTGCTATAAATAGTTTAAAATTTATGAATGGAGTATTTTATTTTATTTTTTTATTATCTAAGAATGAGTTTAAGGTCAACTGGGTCAAGAGATTATTTTACGTTTTGGTCACAAACTGAGGTGGCTAACCAAATCAGTACAATTTCTGAAAAAGAAGGAATGCTTTGCTATAAAATGAGGTCATTTATGGTATATTTATGTCAATGAGTATCTTTCCTTGATTCTCTCTTCTTCAATTTTTCCTCGTTTTGCTTGTACTCCAGTTCAGAGATTTGTATTAGAATGGCCAATAAGCCATTTTCTAGAAGTTAAATGAACTATTTTACACTAGCTAGAAGCTGTGTGTTGCATATAGCTGCTACAATTAAAGGAAATTTAATTAATTCATATGCAATCCAAAAGAAAGCTCATATTATGTAAATGAATAACTAGAACATATCCTTTCTGACAGTAATTATCCATGACTAACACTGAACTTAAGTATCAGCTGAGATTAACTCAATTTAATCTGATCAACATGTCAAAGCTTTCTTTTAAGTATACTCAGATAACACACTAAATGAATTTTAATCAAGAACTTCTCTCTTGCTATCTCGCAACTTGATAAAATAACATGGGTTCCCACAAAAGTGCTATATATTTAACAAGCACATTATTTTATAACTTCTATGCCTTCAGGGCATTACAAAGATTCCTCGGATTTAAAATAAACAAAGAACTGAAACAAAAGATGAAAGACACCAAGTCATAAAGCAAAATCATTCTATATAATTCTAAAGATAGTCTTCTCAGATTCTCAATGATGATGCAATTCTCTTCAAGTGGTTTATGTATATATACTTTATCAAATAGGTACTTCATATAGAGTGGATCTAATTTAAAATAACCTTTAATAAAATGTATTATTTTTATGTGCAAGGTACTATACTAGATACTATAGAATAGATCAAAAGAGCAGTCACTGATACTTTTTCTAGTGGCTTAAAAAGGGCATGAGGCAGGCCTTGGGCCCAGGGAGAGAGTTAAAAATTTAGGGACATATTTAGGAGCACAAAGGAGCATGAGATGAGTAATATCAGGTAAGACCTCACAAGTATTATATCATGTCATGGTTGAGGTTTATGCTCCAGGAATGGGTTAGGAGTTCAGAAGGCTGATATATGGAATAGACAAGGTATGAATTAAAGATTGATGTTGGATATAAAACAGTAACATCAGAGGGAAGAAAGAACCAGATTTTGATGAGCTAACTACCTCTAATGATAACAGTGGAACATAAGCAAAATTAATTAGAGTGCCAAGTTATTTGAGGTGTTAATTTTCTCATAAAAATGTATAATGTTTTGATACAAAATGTAAGTATTATGTTAACTTTGATTTGTTAAAGAGAACAACAGATTTTGGGGAAGAGAATAGGATTACAGTCTTTGCATTTCCATTACCTACTGGACTGACCTCAGCTGGGCTGCAATCTCCTTGGGTCAGATGTTTAAATGGTAAGATAAAAGGAAACTGATAAACCATCTTTAGATTCACTCTCATCTGAAAAAAATCCTTTCATTTAAGAGTGCTTGGCAAAACAGTTTCTAATAAAAGGTAATGCTTGAGAATATATTTAGGAATCTTTCTCTAGAGTGCCTAATAGGTAAACTTCACCTGCAGGAAACAATCATATACTCATCATTCTCTACTTTAAACAATATTTATGTACTCTAGAAATAGCATCAGAGACCTTCAAGATGGTGGAGGAGTGAGACGTGGAGATCACCTTCCTACCCACAAATACATCAAAACTACATCTACATGTGGAACAACTCCTACAGAACACCTACTGAACACTGGCAGAAGACCTCAGACCTCCCAAAAGGCAAGAAACTCCCCACGTACCTGGGTAGGGCAAAAGAAAAAAGAATAAACAGAGACAAAAGAATAGGGACGGGACCTGCACCAGTGGGAGGGAGCCGTGAAGGAGGAAAGGTTTCCACACACTAGGAGCCCCTTCACTGGCAGAGACTGCGGGTGGTGGTGGGGAAGCTTCAGAGCCACAGAAGAAAGCGCAGCAACGGGGGTATGGAGGGCAAAGCAGAGAGATTCCCGCACAGAGGATCGGTGCCGACTGGCACTCACCAGCCGAAAGGCTTGTCTGCTCACCCGCCGGGACGGATGGGGCTGGGAGGTGAGGCTCGGGCTTCGGAGGTTGGATCCCAGGGAGAGGACTGGGGTTGGCGGCGTGAATGCAGCCTGAAGGGGGCTAGTGCGCCAAGGCTAGCCAGGAGGGAGTCCGGGAAACGGTTTACCTGCTGGAGAGGCAAGAGACCGTGGTTTCCGGGTGAGCGAGGAGAGAGGCTTCCTGCTCCATGTGCCAAAGATAGCAGAGTGCTGCCTAAGTGAGCTCCAGAGATGGGCGCAAGCTGCAGCTATCATGTCGGACCCCAGAGATGGGCACAGACCACTACTGCTGCTGCTGCCGCCACCAATAATCCTGTGTGCAAGCCCAGGTTACTACCCACACCCCCCAGGGAGGCTGTGCAGCCCGCCACTGCCAGGGTCCCTTGATCCAGAGACAACTACTCTGGGAGAACGCATGGCATGCCTCAGGCTGGGGCAATGTCACGCTGGCCTCTGCCGCCTCAGGTTCTCCCCACAGTCCAAATGTGACTACCGTGCCCCTCCCTCCCCCCAGCCTGAGTGAGCAACAGAGCTCTAATCAGCCACTGCTTTAACCACCTCCTGTCTGAGCAGGGAACAGATGCATTAGGGCAGCCTACACACAGAGGCCGGGCCAAAACCAAAGCTGAACCCCAGGAGCTGTGTGAACAAAGAAGAGAAAGGAAAATGTCTCCCAGCAGCCTCAGGAGCAGCAGATTAAATCCCCACAAGTGGTTTGATTAACCCTGCATCTGTGAAATACCTGAATAGACAAGAAATATTCCCAAATTTGAGGTGGTGGACTTTGGGAGCAACTGTAGACTTGGGGTTTGCTTTCTGTGTTTTATCTGTTTTTGGTTTTATGTCTATCTTACTGTGGATTTTAGTTGTTGTTTTCATTGGTGGGTTTGTTTATTGGTTTGGTTGATCTCTTCCTTTTTTTCTTTTTTTTTTTTCTCTTTTTGTGATTGTGTGTGTGTGTTTGTGAGATTTTGTCAGCTTAGCTTTGCATTTACCATTTGCCTTGGGGTTCTGTTTGTTCATTTTTTGTTTTTGCTTTTATGAGTGTGTGTATGTTTCTATGTGTGATTTTGTCTGTTTAGTTTTGCTTTTACCATTTGTTTTGGAGTTCTGTTTGTTCAACTTTTTTTCTTTTTCTTCCTTTCTTCTGTGCCATGCGGCTGGCAGGGTCTTGGTGCTCTGGCTGGGTGTCAGGCCTGAGCCTTTGAAGTGGAAAAGCCAAGTCCAGGATATTGAAATACCAGAGACCTCTCAGCCCCATGTAATATTAATTGGAGAGAGCTCTCCCAGAGATCTCTGTCTCAACACTAAGACCCAGCCCCACCCAACGGCCAGCAAACTCCAGTGCGGGAAGCCCCATGACAAACAACTCGCAAGACAAGAACACAACCCCACCCATTAGAAGACAGCCTGCCTAAAGTCACACTAAGCTCACCGACACCCCAAAACACACCACCAGACATGGCCCAGCCCACCAGAGGACCAAATCCAGCTGCATCCACCAGAACACAGGCACCAATCCCGCCCACCAGGAAGTCTGTACAAGCCCTGAACCAACCTCATGCACTGGTGACAGACACCAAAAATAACAGGAAATACAAACCTGCAGCCTGCAAAAAGGAGACCCCAAACACTGTAGGTTAAACAAAATGAGAAGACAGAGAAATATGCAGCAGATGAAGGAGCAAAGTGAAAACCCACCAGACCAAACAAATAAACAGGAAGTAGGCAGTCTATCTGAAAAAGAATTCAGAGTAATGACAGTAAAGATGATCCAAAATCTCAGAAGTAGAATGGAGAAAATTCTAGAAATGTTTAACAAGGACATAGAAGAACTAAAGAGCAAATAAGCAATGATGAACAACACATATAAATGAAATTAAAAATACTCTAGAAGGAATCAATAGCAGAATAACTGAAGCAGAAGAATGGATAAGTGACCTGGAAGATAGAATACTGAAAATAACTGCCACAGAGCAGAATAAAGAAAAAAGAATGAAAAGAAATGAGGACAGTCTCAGAGACCACTGGGACAACATTAAATGAACCAACATTTGAATTATAGGAGTCACAGGAGAAGAAGAGAAAAAGAAAAGGTTTGAGAATATATTTGAAGAGACTATAGTTGAAAACTTCCCTAATATAGGGAAGGGAATAGTCAAGCCCAGGAAGTACAGTGAGTCCCATACAGGACAAATCCAAGGAGAAATATGCCAAGACACATATTAATAAAAGTAACAAAAATTAAATTTTGAGAAAAAAATAGTAAAAGCTGCAAGGGAAAAGCAAAAAATAACATACAAGGGAAACCCCATAAGGTTAACAGCTGAGATTTCAGCAGAAACTCTGCAAGAAAGAAGGGAGGGGCAGGACATATTCAAAGGGCTGAAAGGGGAAAACCTGCAACCAAGATTCCTCTACCCAGCAAGGATCTCATTCCAATCCAATGGAAAAATTAAAACATTTAAAGACAAGCAAAAGCTAAGAGAATTTAGCACCACTAAAGCAGCATACAACAAATGCTAAAGGAACCTCTCTAGGCAGGAAATACAAGAAAAGGAAAAGACCTACAATAACAAACCCAAAATAATTAACAAAATGGTAACAAGAACATACACATCGATAATTACCTTAAATGTAAATGGATTAAATGCTCCAACCAAAAGATATAGACTAGCTGAATGGATACAACAACAAGACCTGTACACATGCTGTCTACAAGAGACCCACTTCAGACCTAGGGACACATACAGACTGAAAGTGAGGGGGTGGAAAAAGATATTCCATGTAAATGGAAATCAAAAGAAAGCTGGAGTATCAATAATCAGACAAAATACACTTTAAAATAAAGACTATTACAAGAGACAAAGAAGGACACTACATAATCATCAAGGAATCAATCAAAGAAGAATATATAACAATTGTAAATATTTATACACCCAACGTAGGAGGACTTCAATACATAAGGCAAATGCTATTAGCCGTAAAAGGGGAAATCAACAGTAACACAATCATAGTAGGGGATTTTAACACCCCACGTTCACCAATGGACAGATCATCTAAAGTGAAAATAAATAAGGAAACACAAGCTTAAAATGACACATTAGACCTGATGGACTTAATTGCTATTTACAGGACATTCCATCCAAAAACAACAGAATAAACTTTCTTCTCAAGTGCTCGTGAAACATTCTCCAGGACAGATCATATCTTGGGTCACAATGCAAGCTTTGATAAATGTAAGAAAATTGAAATCATATCAAGTCTCTTTTCTAACTACAACACTATGAGACTAGCTATCAATTACAGGAAAAAAAAACCTGTAAAAAATACAAACACATGGAGGCTAAAAAACACACTACTAAATAACCAAGTGATCACTGAAGAAACCAAATAGGAAATCAGTAAATCCCTAGAAACAAATGACAATGAAAACACGATGACCCTAAATCTATGGGTCGCAGCAAAACAGTTCTAAGAGGCAAGTTCATAGTAACACAATCCTACCTCAAGGAGCAAGAAAAATCTCAAATAAAAAACCTAACCTAGGGCTTCCCTGGTGGCACAGTGTGAGAGTCCGCCTGCTGATGCAGGGGACACGGGTTCATGCCTCGGTCCGGGAAGATCGCACATGCCACAGAGTGGCTGGGCCCGTGAGCCATGGTCGCTGATAAAAATAAAAAAAAAAAACCCTAACCTAAAACAGTTAGAGAAAGAAGAACAAAAAAATCCCAAAGTTAGCAGAAGGAAAGAAATCATAAAGATCAGATCAGAAATAAATGAAAAAGAAATGAAGGAAACAACAGCAAAGATCAATAAAACTAATAGCTGCTTCTTTGAGAAGATAAAAAGAAATTGATAAACAATTAGCCAGACTCATCAAGAAAAAGGGAGAAGACTCAAATCAACAAAATTAGAAATGAAAAGAAGTAACAACTGACACTGCAGAAATACATAGGATCATGAGAGACTACTGCAAGTAATTATATGCCAATAAAATGGACAACCTGGAAGAAATGAGCAAATTCTTAGAAAAGTACAAACTTCCAAGACTGAACCAGGAAAGAAGAGATAATATGAACAGACCAATCACAAGCACTGAAATTGAAACTGTGATTAAAAATCTTCCAACAAACAAAAGCCCAGGACCAGAGAAGTTCACAGGAGATATCTATCAAACATTTACATAAGAGCTAACAACAATCCTTCTCAATCTCTTCCAAAATATAGCAGAGGGAGGAACACTCCCAAACTCATTTTATGAGGCCACAATCACCCGATACCAAAATGAGACAAAGATGTCATAAAAAAAGAAAACTACAGGCCAATATCACTGATGAACATAGATGCAAAAATTCTCAACAAAATTCTAGCAGTCAGAATCCAACAGCACACTAAAAGGATCATACACCATGAGCAAGTGGGGTTTATCCCAGGAATGCAAGGACTCTTCAATATATGCAAATTCATCAAAGTGATAAACCATATTAACAAATTGATGGATGAAAACCATATAATAATCTCAATAGATTCAGAAAAAGCTTTCGACAAATTTCAACACTCATTTATGATAAAAACTCTCCAGAAAGTAGGCATAGAGGGAACCCACCTCAACAAAATTAAGACCTTACATGACAAACCCACAGCCAACATCATTCTCAACGGTGAAAAGCTGAACATATTTGCTCTAAGATGAGGAAAAAGATGAGGGTGCCCACTCTCACCACTATTATTCAACATAGCTTAGGAAGTTTTAGCCACGGCAACCAGAGAAGAAAAAGAAATAAAAGGAATCCAAATAAGAAAAGAAGAAGTAAAGCTGTCAATGTTTGCAGATGACATGATACTATACATAGAGAATCCTAAAGATGCTACCAGAAAACTATTAGAGCTAATCAATGAATTTGGTAAGGTTGCAGGATACAAAATTAATGCACAGAAATCTCTTGCATTCTTATACACTAATGATGAAAAATCTGGAAGAGAAATTAAGGAAACACTCCCATTTACTACTGCAACGAAAAGAATAAAATACCTAGGAATAAACCTATCTAAGGAGATAAAAGACCTGTATGCAGAAAACTATAAGACACAAATGAAAGAAATCAAAGACGATACAAACAGATGGAAAGATATCCCATGTTCCTGGATTGGAAGAATCAAGATTGTGAAAATGACCATACTACTCAAAGCAATCTACAGATTCAATGCAATCCCTAACAAACTACCAATGGCATTTTTCACAGAACTAAAAAAAAAATTTCACAATTTGTATGGAAACACAAGAACCCCGGACAACCAAAGCAATCTTGAGAAAGAAAAACAGAGCATGAGGAATCAAGCTCCCTGACTTCAGACTATACTATAAAGCTACAGTAATCAAGACAGTATGGTACTGGCACAAAAACAGAAATAGAGATCAATGGAACAGGATAGAAATCCCAGAGATAAATCCACACACCTATCGTCACCTTATCTTTCACGAAGGAGGCAAGAATATATAACAGAGAAAAGAAAGCCTCTTCAATAAGTGGTAATGTGAAAACTGAACAGCTAGATATAACAGGATGAAATTAGAACACTCCCTAACACCATACACAAAAATAAACTCAAAATGGATTAAAGACCTAAATGTAAGGCCAGACACTATAAAACTCTTAGAGGAGAACATAGGCAGAACACTCTATGGCATAAATCAAAGCAAGATCCTTCATTGACCCACCCCCTAGAGAAATGGAAATAAAAACAAAAATAAACAAATGGGACATAATGCAACTTAAAAGCTTTTGCAGAGCAAAGGGACCATAAACAAGACAAAAAGACAACCCTCAGAATGGGAGAAAATATTTGCAAACATAGCAACTGACAAAGGATTAATTTCCAATATATATAAGCACTCGTGCAGCTCAATATCAAAAAAACAAACAAACAATCCAAAACTGGGCAGAAGACCTAAATAGACATTTCTCCAAGGAAGATATATAGATTGCCAACAAACACATGAAAGGATGCTCAACATCACTAATCATTAGAGAAATGCAAATAAAAAACACAATGAGGTATCACCTTGCACCAGTCAGAATGGCCATCATCCAAAAATCTACAAACAATAAATGCTGCAGAGGGTGTGGAGAAAAGGGAACCCTCTTGCACTGTTGGTGGGGGTGTAAATTGATACAGCCACTATGGAGAACAGTACGGAGGTTCCTTAAAAAACTAAAAGTAGAATTACCATACAACCCAGCAATCCTACTACTGGGCATATACCCTGAGAAAACCATAATTCAAAAAGAGTCATGTACCACAGTGTTCATTGCAGCTCTATTTACAATAGCCAGGACATGGAAGCAACCTAAGTGTTAATCGACAGATGAATGGATAAAGAAGAAATGGCACATATATGCAATGGAATATTACTCACCCATAAAAAGAAATGAAATTGAGTTATTTGTAGCGAGGTGGATGGAACTAGAGTCTGTCATATAGAGCGAAGTACATCAGAAAGAGAAAAACAAATACCTTATGCTAACACATATATATGGAATCTAAAAAAAAAAAAGATTCTGAAGAACCTAGGGACAGGACAGGAATAAAGACGCAGAGGTAGAGAATGGAAATCAAATGGTTTTTAATGACTTGATTTTTTTTTTTTTGTTTGTTTGTTTTTGTTTTTGCAGTACACGGGCCTCTCACTGCTGTGGCCTCTCCCGCCACAGAGCACAGGCTCCGGATGTGCAGGCCCAGCGGCCATGGCTCATGGGCCCAGCTGCTCCATGGCATGTGAGATCCTCCTGGCCCGGGGCATGAACCCGTGTCCCCTGCATCGGCAGGCGGACTCTCAACCACTGCGCCACCAGAGAAGCCCAATGACTTGATTTTATGCTTTCAATTAAGGGACTTAATGGGGTTTTTTGGAGAATTTTTAGGTTCACAGCAAAATTGAGTGGAAAGTACAGAAAGTTTCATAAACCAGGCACAGAAAAGACAAATACAGTATGATTCCACTTATATGGGCTACTTAGAATAACCAAAATCATACAAAATCATAAAGTAGAATGGTAGTTTGACAGGGACCGGGGAGAGGGGAATAGGGAATTATTGTTTAATAGGTATAGAGTTTCAGTTTTGTAAGATGAAAAGATTTCTGGAGATGGATGGTGGTGATGGTTGCACAACAGCTATGAATGTACTTAATGCCACTGAACTGTACACATAAAACAGTTAAGATAGATTTTATGTTATATGCATTTTTCCACAAAAAATTGGAAAACAAAAAAGTAAGGTGTAGAGTTCCTACATATCCCCTCCTTCCAAAAACATACAGCCTTCACCACCATCAACCAACTTAAGCATCTACTATTTGCAAAAAAGAGACCTTTATATATTTCCTAAGAATCAAATTATTACCATATCTGAAACACCATACTTCTATAAATAAATTATAAAACTTCAATCTCAGTCATTTTTGAGGCTTTTTCTTTCACTTTTGAGGGTTTAGGCCTATGTTTCAGAGTGTAAACTGAAATAGCAAGTCATGGGAGATAAATATATTGACCTCAGGTTCAGACCACACAGTTCATTCTTGATAAAATTCTGGGTTTTTATTCTCATGGTCACTCAAGTTCTTTGAACATTAAAAAGAAAAATTAGGACAAAAAGCACTCTCTCTAGGCTCATCAACTCACTTCCTTCAAACTCACATTTCTGTCCTCCACCATCTGTGGTTTAAAACTATTTCATGTCTAATTTATCCAAAAACTTTACTCATTCTCTGAATCCTCTCCATTCCCCCAGCTTAGGTGTCTGGAATAAAAGCAGGTTTTTTCAGCTTTCCATTGACTTACCTTCCCTGAAGTAACAGACACAGATTCAATCCATTGATTAAACTGGACAAAGGTTAAGTTTATTCATGCTCTTGTCTTCAAATGAACAAATCATATTAAGTTTCTGACTGACAAACTCCCAGTCAGTCAAATGTTATTTTTCAGAAATCTAATGGTTATGGAGTTACAGAGTATGTATGCATGCATGTATATGCTTAGAGACATTTAATAATTTAGGTTAGGCTACTGCTTTCTTGCGGACAGCTTTAAGACATCCACTTATCCTGTAACACAAGCACAAGTCTCCGTAGAAGATGTGATACTCACTTGCCAAGAAATGAACTAGGTGGATCATTGTAGGTGTGTCTTTTTACTTCTGCCCCTTTTCTTACTGAAATCAGAGCCCCACGCTGAAGTTAATTTCTTTTTAAAATTCTGTAAGCCAGCAAATACGGATAATAGAATGCTACCTGAAACGTATTATTTTACTACCATAACAAAAGACCACTTATCCCAGTCTAGTAAGGTTCTGGAAGGCATTCCAGAGGAGAACAAGCTGGCACTGTACAGGAATTAGTCATGTAGAGAAGAGAATCGTGAGAGGAGACTTGGGGCAAAAGTGTGAATTTACGCGCAAAGTGATTGAGTGCTGCCAAAGTGCAGTGATTATGGCTGAGATTGTTGGAAAATGTGGTTAACAAATTAGGGAAATGATAATAGACGTCCTGAAGGCTATACTAAGGTTATGTTACTGAGGTTGTGGAAGTTACTACGTTTAAGGAGTGTCTGTAGACTCTAGAAAAGAAACAACAGGAGTTAGGAAGCTACCACTCTAGTCTAGGTAAAAATAACCTGTCAGAACAAGGAGAGAACTATAAGAAAATCAATTTTTGGAGCAACATGAAATGAATTAAAAAGGGAGGGGCAAAAAGTGTAGCTTTGAACATGAAGGAGTCAAAGGTGGTTATAAATAAAGATAATTGTGTGAATAGCCTTGTCAGCAGTCAAAGGAATTCTTAACTAATATTCTTGAATAATAATAACAACAGTAAGCATAAGAACAATAAATAATTGGCTGTGGATTAAAGTGACACAACTGAGGGTGGAAACCAAACACCTTTAACTGCACTAATCTGCAAAGTCATGCTGTGTTTCACCAATACTCAGCCATCTCACAAGGAAGAGTGGAGCTATAGGATTATGGCACTATTCAGAGTAATGTTCCTCCATGTTCCATGTGGTGGAAGGATTTGAATGGATGAGAAGCAACTCAGAAGAAAGTACTGCTCGCAGGGTACAAGGAACAGGGTACAAATAGGGGAAACAAGGCAAAGTTTCCTAAACTCTTGCCTGGTAAATTGTTTTGTACTTTAACATCACTTATAGTCAAGGAGTTAAGTCCAACATAGTCTGTTCAGCTGAAATGACAATATCTTGACTTTTCTCTAATATTTATGAAAATAAGAAATTCTCTTTCCATCCACCCTAGTAACAGGAGACTTTTTAAATGTAAAATTGCCAAGATCTTAAATCTTTTTTTTTTCAAAATACTGTTTATTATCTCCTTTATGTTCATAAGCTCTGATACTTGGCGCTGCTGTTTTCATGTGTCTGAAAATTAAGCTCTACATAGCAGAAATATGATTTAAATATCTTAAAAATAATTACCCTAATGATAAAAATACTTACAGTATTAAAATGGTTAATGTATTAGTATTTAAAATCCCATTTAGCATAAGTCCCACGGTGATATCTATGTCTTTGGTCTTACTGATTTATCTCTACTCTGTAAATATTTTGGTTTTGCCCCATATCACTCTGTTTATTATTTTTCATTTTTGAAAAATCAATTTGTTTTTTAAAACTTATTCCATACTTATGACTTCTACATATTTGGAATCTTCCCTTTTCCAAAAAATGAAACCGATATTTTAAAATTCATCACTTAACCAAAGCAAAAGTTTTTCAGTCGTTTTTAAGGATTATTTTATTAATTTTGTTAGTTAATTGCATCATGTTCTTAACCTCCTGAATATTTTGGTTTTGGTGTTCTTCCCATCACTGGCTTTGTCATTTCAAACCATTGATAAACTCTCTACAAGTTATACAACAAAACATAACATTACACTACGATACATACATGTTTCCTTTTATTTAATTTACATATGATAATCTTCTGCATACACATCTTTATATCACATATAATTTGATTAGATAGTAATACTGTTTTTCTGTTTCACATTGTTGGCAGACAGATATATCAGGTTCTTTGTAAACTTAGAAGTTACTTTATGACCTGGATCCTCTCTCTCCCTACTGTGCAAG
The DNA here is from genome assembly GCF_003031525.2 of Neophocaena asiaeorientalis asiaeorientalis. Taxonomy (NCBI): domain Eukaryota; kingdom Metazoa; phylum Chordata; class Mammalia; order Artiodactyla; family Phocoenidae; genus Neophocaena; species Neophocaena asiaeorientalis. Next base: position 23,120,111 of record NW_020185337.1, on the reverse strand, counting down.
CAGATCTGGCACCGATGCTCTTTTCCCAGGGTTTCTCTCATTTGTTTCAGGTTCCAGGGCCACAGGATCCCACTGGACTGACATTTTATGGTGTTAATAACTTGGTGACTATCACTGCTTGTTCCCTCTGCCCATCTCCTCCTTCTTGGGTGTAGAGGCTGTATTATAGAACTCTCTACATGAAGGTAATGCCCTAAGTACTGAACAGTATACTAAGATGCTTAGACTTACAAGGGCCTTATATTTTAGTAGGGCTATGATATAACTAAAACATAAATCCTTTAAAAGGTAAAAAAAAAACCTTGTCACATGGGAGACAAAGTGATATGAAATTTTAGAGAAGAGAGATTGTTCTTTAGAGGGAAAGTAATACAAGCTTCCTAATAAACTCAGATTTTATCAGGGATTTTTTAAAATTGGTTAGGCTTTTGACAGGTGGAAATGGGTTGGAAAAGGAAAAGCATGGGAAGACAAAAAAGCAATATTCTATGTTCCAAAAAACTTGACCCTGCTCTCATTTTCCTTAGCTGTTATTTCAGAGTGATAATTTCCCTAAGCTGGTAAACCCATCATTATTACGGTCCCAACAAAGGACAACTAGCAAAACCTACTGTATCTCTTCTTAAACAGTTTTACTTTTAAACAATTAATTACCATGTATTTTCAAAAATTACATAAGAAGCAGTACAATATAGCTTTTTCTATATATTTAGTTCTTTGAGTGGTAGCTCTGAAGTAGAAAAGGAATAAGAAAACATCTCAAACCAAGTTTCCCTTCTAATAACGACCATTTATGTATACTGACTAAAACATTTTCCTAAGCATTTTTCCTCCTCTGTAACAATCCTAGGAAATAATTGCCATGTGCTTCCTGTTTTACGAACAGAGAAGAAACTAACTCAGAATGGTTACTTATCATGTCCTAGGTCACACAACTGTGAATGAAAGCACCAAGCTTCAAGCTCATGTCTGTTTGAACTATTAAAAATTATGTGATTCTGCCTGGATGTCATTCCTATTGATTTGTACAATTCTGGTGGAATATATAGGAGATAAGTATTATAGGCAACTGGAAATGGAAACTTGATCTTAGTAGGAATCTGAATTTGACAACCATCTATATAAGATGATAGGTGAAGCTATGAGTGAATGTATTACAAAAAAAATAAAAGTATATGGAGAAGGGACAATTGGAAATATCTGGACTTGGACTTAAGCAGTTTTTCAAGAGGACTTGGGAACACCTTCACCCTCAGACATTAAAGAAGTGTCTATTTTAAAAAGGCTCATTTTTTTCACTAGTGGTTGGGAGCCTTGGACCTGGAGTCCTACTGCCTGGGTTTGAAACTTGGCTGCATCAGTAACTTGTTCTTGTAATCTTGGAAATTTTCTTGGTTTCTTTTTGCTTTGTTTTCTCATCAGTAAAATGGAGGTGGTAATGGAAATGATCTAATTGAATTATTGTAAATTAATGCCTATAAAGCCCATGAAATAGTCCCTATCAGATAAGTGCAACATTAATGTTATGTATTATTAACATTATTATTGCTGCTGTTATTGCGGTTACGTTATTTTACCCTAAAATTCAACCCAAAATGTAGGCAGTTGTCAAAGTTATATCCCCGAGTTTATGTGATATTTGATGCTTACTGAAACAACACTTACCATGATAGGCTGCCAAGTTAACCCATGAACTTTTACTTAACCATCAATGATTCAATAGTATAAGCCATATTGATGATATTACATAAAATAATCATTATGTGTAAAACATTCTTAAACCAAATATGGTCAGAAATTTATCTTTGGATCTCATGACCATCTTTCTTCTCTTGTAGGAAATTTCCTGTCCACATTGTCAATGTATCGAGTAATAGAAGTAAGAACTCCTTCAGCTCCTACTTATTCTGTTTAGCAAAGGAGTTCCAGTTTTTACAAATGAAGGGCATTTGTAAAGGGTTATAAAGAGAAGAATGAGAACATTAAGACAGTAGGGAGAGAAAACTATGGAAACCTGTTATTTCTCTCAATTTTGATTCCCAGATAATCTTTGCTTCCAGTTCTTTCTCTGTTCTCAGGTATACAGTATCAATGGTGCAGAACCCTCTGCCTTTCCTCAACAAGGTCAACCATACCGTAATGTCTTCCTGCAAAGGCCATCCTATACTGCTTCATATCCATCATCTTACCAATGGCTGTCCTCATAGACCTAAGGAAGTTGGTGTTATTGAATGAATCTCTCTTATGAAAACTCTGATTGATATCTAGGGCTGCAGAGTCAGAGCCATTTCCTTAATCACCAGGAAGAGGTAATTAGAGTTTGGACATTTGGCAGGACTGTTCATGGAATTCTTCTGGAGAAGGTGAGGACTTTTTTCAAGCTTCTGTGTATCACATTCTACCTCTTCCTTTGCATGTGTCTCCATTGCCTTGATTCTCAGTCATTTTTGCCCTATGTCATTTTCCTTGTAGTCAACTTTTATCCAGTCAGGTCCAATTAACAGATTTTCTTCCTAGGTTTCTCAATGGTCCTGATGGCAAGCAATAGGATAAATCTGTACATCCTTCACAAGTAGTCTTACAAGAAAAGCATAGACTTAAAGACCTTCTCCTGAAACTTTTAGTAAATGAACAAACAAAAAATAGGAACTACTTTCACCCAGCACACAGCTTCCTTTAATGAAATACAGATCAAAGTTTCTTCATCGTTATTCTTTCGGGGAATTGTAGAAATTAAGAAGCAATGACAATTCCTTTATATTTTACATGCATACATGCAACTACATAATCTGAGTATATGTATGTGTACCTAGATATACAGTACCATACATATATTTTCTTCTTAAGTGCACTTCTGGTTTACTATGGCATATTGAACACAGAAATATCATTTTGCTTTCTTCTTAAATCCTTCAAAGCCACTAAAAATATGTTTTAAAAGATACACACAGGATGAGGAGAACTGGAGAAAAGGCCACAAGGAAATACTGGAAGTTTGAAAGCATGTGGTAAGTGGGACCTGACTTAGTTGCCCTAAGGAAGCTGAACCCCAACCTTGTGGTGGGTAAAACCTTATTTACTGCACAGATTCCTCAAAAAAGTACATAAACTAAAAAAAAAAAAAAAAGTAGTAATACCAGAAAAACTTAGTAATACCAAAAACCTCTGGGAGTGAAAGTGCTGGTGATTTAAAAATATGATGACCTGCTGAAAACTGTTTAAGAAGTTGTTAAATTACTAGATCCCCTCCACCTCACATTCCTGAGAGAATTCATTCTGGACACAACTACATGGAGTGTGAAGACCAGTGAAGGCTTCCTCTGCCCCACTGCCCTCTCTTCCAGCACCTGCACAAATGCCAACATTTATGGACACAGCCTTCAGGCAGATGACTCAAAGACTTTTTCTGCAGAATCTGTAACATCATATTGGGGGATCCCTATAAACGGTCCACCCAGGTCACCCCCAGTGAAGTTTACAGTTGAAAGCCTTACCCAGTGCTCAGAAATTCCAAGTTAGCTTTTTTTTTTTTAATTTTATCCTTTTATTTTTCCAAGTCAGCTATCTGATATCCCTGTCTTAATCAAAAGCAGAAAGCCAATATTAACTAGACATCTGAGTAAACAGTGTAACATGGAAAATAAGGCCAAAATACACAAACAGATAAAACAATATGGAATGAGAATATGCAGAGACAAAAATACTACAAAAACAAAAGAAAACCTATAATTTATATCCTCAAAGAAATAAAAGATAATAGTGAATCCAGGAATTGAGAGTAAGAAGAAACTTTCTAAAACCAAAAGAGGTATTAGGATTTAAAAACCTGATTGTTAAATAAAAAACGTCAAGAGACAGTCTGGAAAATAAAGTTAAGAAAATCTTACAGACAATAGAAAAAATAACACATAGTAAAGAATATACAAAACAACATAGATATCACTTCCAGAATTCCGAAGTACAAATAATAGAATGTCCAGATGGAGGGGGAAGACAAACACATGGTAGGAAATAGTTAATAAACTTATTAGACTATTTCCCAGGACTGAAGCACAAGAATTACCAAATTGGGAGAGTTCACCCAGTGCCCAGTAAAATAAATTAGAATAGATTCATGCCATGACATATCGTGAAATTTATAAATATTGAAGACAAAGAAAATTTTCTACAAGCTTCCAACAGAAAAATAAAATGTTCAGGCACACAAAATGGATGAAGAATCAGAATTTCTTTTGACTTCTCAACAGCAGTGGGGCAAGCGCGAAGGCCACAGAGCTGCACAGGATTCTGAAGGGAAAGGACCTTGTGCCGACGTGTTTGTGGCCCTGCTCCCCCCTTCACGCCCTGCTCCTCACGGCACTGAGTCCTCTCCAGAGAGGTCTTTCTGCTTGGGTGGACTCCTGAGAGTTGGAGATAGGGAATGTGAAATTTAGAGGTGAAAAAAATTCAGACCTGTCTCTCTGCCCATACATCTGCTGTACTTTAGTACCTGGTTTACGCTACAGCCCTGCCAGTTTGCCCTACCTGTTACAGGCTTCCAGGTCTTGAGGGCATCCTAATATAGCGACTGCTCCGAAATCATCTCACCTCCCCACCGACACACCTGTTCTCTTTGTCTAACTCCCATTCATCCTAGGTTTCCTGTGATGTGTCTTCCCATCTAAGAGGCTTCACTTACCAGCTTCCTTTCACTTACTCTCTTCCTTTCCACCCTCCTTACACTACTTTACTACTGAAGTGTCAATGCACTTTTGTAGAATTCCATGTTTCTCTCCATTACACCTAAACAAAAGTGTGATTATAAGAATACTTATTTGAGTATTTGCTTAATTTCTATGTCTCAATAAATATGGGTTCCAAGAGAGCAAAGATGTCTGTTAGTTCAACAACTGTCTCCTCAGGGGCTATCAGATTCTCTGATGAATCTTGATAAGTGAATAAGTGAATGCTTGATATACTAGTTGATATTGTATTGTATGCAAAAAATCAAAATGCATCATCAAATGGTATTACATTGTGAAATGTTTTTAAAAGATGCACACATGCACGCACACACACACACACATATACCATTTAAAAAGCAATATTCAGCAAAAATGATTCTTTTAAAATTCCATAAATTGGGCACAGATTTTTAACCTATGAGAAATATTATACGAGAACATATGGCATATGAAAGACTGTGCGCATCTTCATCTTTTATGTATCATGGGTCATTAAAATGTATGGTTGGTAGGTTAGAGTAGTAAAATATCCAATGCTGAAATATAATAAATTGATTAAATAAGGCTGACAAAAATGTGAAGTAATTAAAGAAATATCACAATGTATATTACATATCAAAATGTTCGTCCTTGATCTCCATTTAGTCTGAAAACTTCAGACGTAAGATCCTTTTAATAATTGTATTCTTATGAAAAAGCATTATATTTATTTAAAACTTTGATCTATAACAAATAGGCTATTTTTAAACTTAAGTTTCCTATTATTGGTGATGTAAGTCATAGAAAAGTTTTCCAATGATTAATTTTAACTTGAATCAATAACTTAATGATTTATATTTGTTGTTCCAGTCCTCAACAAACAGAACAGTTAGTAACATAAGAATATATTAAGAAATTGTAGCCACAGGAAAAAGGAATGACAGTGAGCATAGTATAACACTTTCCTAGTGTTAACTGAGACCCTTAATTACATCATCTAAGAGATGCAAAAGACATTGATGAAATAATTTAATTTTTGTACTATACAAAGTGTTGCCATTTTATGCAGCAGAAAACTGCTGAAATATTTAATAATAAGAAAGGTGTATATGAAAAATAAATTGATTTTGTTTGCTTAGAATAAATATAAGAAAACTATGTTTCCATGTATTAAGTTTAATGAAGTCCTAAGATACATATTGTTGGTAACACTGGCATACCTATAACTTGAAATTATATGATAAACATCTGTAATATGAGAAGCTTTTTTTTACTGTAGGTATATTACTTTTTTATGATACCTTTTAATCCCAAATGATCAAGGTAAGATTTAATTCTATTTTAGGGCTATTCGGTTAATGGTTTTAGTAACTTTTCTTCTTTATTACCACTAGCTGATTCTCATCTAGTTTGCACACAGGATCATTAAACTGGTTGACACTCTTCATAACTCAGGCATGAAAATGACCATGTAATAAGAAGGACTGTAAAAGGAGTTGGTTTTTGTTACTTATGAAAGGGAAACGTAAAGCTATTCTTATTGCCAGTATGGAGAGTTTGGCTCCATTTGACAAGAAATAAGGTGGCATCTTCAATTATAGAAAAAGCTGTAACATGAGGAAAATAGCCTATCAGAAAGGTTAATTTTAAAGTTTTGTGCAAGATGACATCAGCAATAGCAGTGGAGCGGGAAATTCTAAGGGTACATCCCTCCACAGAAACACTAAAAAAAAAAAAAAAAAGAGAGCAACTAATTTTTTTCCTCCTTTCCAAAATTCCTCAGGCAGATGGTTGTCTTTCTTTTTTCTACTGTCTTGAGTTGATGGGTGGAAGTTTGGAGCTTTTTTGTTTTTTTTAACATGCAGAAAACCAACTTAAGTATATAGTCTGCCCGCAGGGTTATGGTTTCTAGTTTCCAGTGTTCTGAGGTGTATATTAATCGCTTCTGTCCTTGCAATGCTGATGCTCAGCCTCTAACTTCTATCTTCATGTGGAACTCTGTTGGGTTCACTACCACCAGCTTGTATTTCATCTGAAATTTTATTTATATCTAGAGGTTGCTTGGTGATAACAACATAGCTTACCATTCTGCAAGAAGATCCTAGCATTTAATTATTTTTATCATTATACCAATACATCCTAATATCAACTGCCAATAATCTTCTGTGTTGGTTCCAGAACACATGTTGAAATATTTTTGCCAGTATAAAAGACAACTGTCTTTTTTACATTTATAATAAAAATTGAAAGGCAATTTAGAAAGCTAAAACTTTATTGTTTTATGTTATTTCAAAAAATGAGACATATTTGACATCATGAAAATAATATAATGGTTAATTGATTAATTACTGATGGCTAATTAGAAAAGAATAGAAACAGATATAGAGAATGTATTATGTATTTTACTGAAGCAAGGCCAAACGATGTCATAGCATGCTATAATAGTAAGCATTACACTGTCATATAAATAGAGAAACTGGATGAAAACTTTGCAATATAAAAAGTACATATACATATTTTAAACTCAGAGTCATCATTATAGTAGTATGTATCATCATACACTGAAAATTATTATTTAGTTTTAGAAAAATAATATCTGTTAAGTTAAATCAAAATATGATACTGGTTTTATAGTTTGGTAGTATTTAATTTATAATACTCTTTAGGTTTTATAAATGTAAAACAGCTATGAATATATAAAGTTTATAACTAGTTATGGATATATATTAAGATAAAATAATTAAGTGAACATTTGTAATTTGCAAAGTCCCCTCTTTAATTACTTTAAATATAAAGTAATATTCACATTTTACTTTCAGTTTGAGAAAACCCACCTAGAGAACTTTTAGAATTGGATAATCTCAGGTATAATGTGAGAATAGAAGGATTCATACACTACATATGTTATAATCTCAGATAGCAGTAAATAGTAAATGGATTAAAAGTGAAAAATAAGAGTCTGCATCTACAATGTTATCTATTTTAGTTTTATTTGTACTGGCCATCAGCTTAATCAGGGGAAAACATTTTTCATATCCTGCCTACATCCTTCTTCCAGGGTCCAGACTACAGATTTTCCTAGGTTTTACGATGGCATTACATCCAAATAAACCCACTGTAAATTCAAAACGTCGTAAGTCAAAAATGCATTTAACACACCTAACATTGAAGATCAGAGGCTAGCCCAACCTACCTTAAACATGCTCAGAACACTTCCATTAGCCTATAGTTGGGTAAAATCATCTAACACAAATCCTATTTTATAATAAACTGTAGAACATCTCATGTTATTTATTGAATAAGGTACTGAAAGTGTAAAACAGAATTGCTGTCTGGGTCTAGGATGGTTTGTGAGAGTGTGGGTTGTTTACCCCATGACCACGTGGCTGATTGGGGGCCGACAGCTGCTGCCACTGCCCAGCATCAGGAGAGGATTGTATGTCACTAGTCCAGGAAAACATCAAAATTCAACGTGTGGTTTCTACTCAATGCTTGTTGCTTTCACACCATCCTAAAGTCAAAAAAATCATAAGTCGAACCATTGTAAGTAGAGACTGTCTGTAATACTACAATTTATACTGCATATCAGGTTAATTATTTGTGAATTAATCTCCACATGGGTTTATGGACAATTTCTAAAGTTGTTTCATGAAAACACGTGTTACATGTTTCATGTTAAATTTTAGAACACTGTTTGTATATAATTTAAGGACTGACTGCATGTAAATATTCCATATTATGGTAGATTCTCTCTAGATCCTTCTATCAGGGTGGCATGACAGAGAATGCATGCTTACCCTAAATGTGTCCATATATATACTGTTACCTACCATATGATCCAGCAATCCCACTCCTGGGCATATATTCGAAGAAAACCATCATTCGAAAAGATACATGCACCCCTACGTTCATAGCAGCACTATTCACAATAGCCAATACATGGGAGCAACTTAAATGTCCATCAACAGAAGAATGGTTAAAGAAGGTTGGTACATATATACAGTGGAATATTATTCAGCAATAAAAAAGAATGAAATAATTCCATCTGCAGCAACAATGGATGGACCTAGAGATTATCATACTAAGTGAAGTAAGTCAGACAAAGACAAATATCATATGATATCACTTATATGTGGAATCTTAAAAACTGATACAAACAAACTTATTTACAAAAGAGAAAAGGACACACAGACATAGAAAGCAAACTTATGGTTACCAAAGGGGAAATGTCAAGGGGAGAGATAAATTAGGAGTTTGGAATTAACATATATACACTACAATATATAAATGGATAAACAACAAGGACCTACTGTATAGCACAGGGAACTATACTCAATGTTCTGTAATAATCTAAATGGGAAAAGCATCTGAAAAAGACACCTGAGAAACAGCAGATGCAGGAAGGGCTCTCTGACATACCCTTTTCTACCTAAAAGTAGGCCATAAAATTTCCCATGAGAAAGTCAGAGTCCCTATAACAAGGAAGAGAATATCCTTATCACCGGAGACTGGGAATCAACGCTGAAATGGGTCTGTACGAAGAAACTAAAATAGCCCTTATTTCCCGGTACTGTCCCCCTTACATCTCCTAGTCACTTCTCCATAATTTATTGCTCCTGGTCCAATCCTTTTGTCTTAAAACATTTCTTCACAAATATATTGTTCCTTTGTCTAAAATATGTAAGAGTCTTCTGCTTCTCTGGGTGCTTCCTCAAGACTTGATTTTCTATGAAAGCCCCCATGTGCAAATAAAATGTCAATAAAACTTGTATGCTTTTCTTCTGTCAATCGGTTTTATATAACTTTAATTCTTAGGCTCAGCCAGAGAACCTAAGAGGGTAGAGGAGAATGTTCCTCCCCTTATTGGGTGTTCATTCTCCATGATACATAATAATGAGTTGCCACAAAAGTTACATAGTATAGCTATTCCCCATATCAGAACACAAAATTCAGTGAAGGAGAATTAGAACAGAGAAAAATTATCTAGTTCAAAGTGAAAAAAAAAAGAATTTAATTTTGAAGTTTATTCCTCTGACAGAGAATAAAAAGTAAAAGCAAAAAGGACCCTGGTGTAAAGGCCATAGTCCAATGGAGCAACAAGATGAAAAAACACACGGGTAATACATTTCTAAGTGCCAACCTCTACATCTAGACTGTATCAGCCAAGTCAAAAGTATTTTAATATTTTATATTCTATAATGTATGTTCTATAAATATATTTTACATGAATTTTACTTTATAGAATATTTTGTATATCCTACGTTCATTGCCCAGCTCTTCCCCAAATTATTTTAATAAGATTATCTATGTTTATCACCTGTGCTAAATAGGATAGGTGAAAAAATAAAAGTTTATGTTTGCTTGTGAGAAGGATCAAAATATACCACCCCAAAATACGTCTCTTGGGCATATTGGGTACCTTGAGATAGTCATTTCTAATAAACTGCAAAGACAAGAGAAATTCTGAAAACTGAGTAGAAGTTATCCTTTGTAAGAGACACTTGCATTTTTAAGGTAAATCTCCATTTGTAGGGTGACCCCTCTGTACTAGGAAGACAAGGATGACTCTAAAGCTCTAGAAACACTTACCAGTGAAGATAAGGACTGCAAAACGATCTTAGTCTTGTTTACTGTGCTTTTCCTGGTCACCCCCCAAAACTGGTGCAGCATCTTTTTTTTTTTTTCTGTCTTTATCTGGAGATGGTATTTAAGGTGGTAACTTGGGCCATTTCAGGGAGTTACTCAGTTTTCTGGGGTCTCCCCCATGTATACAGGAGGTGAACATGTTATTAAACTTCTGTTTGTTTTAATCTTTTATTAAAGGGGGTGGGGTCTCAGCTAGGATCCTAGAAGGAGAGATGGGAATTAATCTTTCCTCCCCTACTCTTGCTTATTTACTTATTTTTTTTCTTAGTTTTACCATTTGGGGATCAAAGTAGATAGGGAAACAAGAGTGTCTGTGCAAGCTAGGTACCAGCAGCAGGGAAATAATGTAGAAGTTCCACAACACTCAGGGGTTGTGAAACCAAGTAGGACCCTGTGGGGTGCCTGGGCACAGAAGCCCTCCGTGCCCCTACCCCATTTCTTGTTTGTAGGTCAAGGGATACACCTAAGAATATCTTTGAGCTTTTCTGCAGAACTAAAATCCTTAAAAAATGGAAGGTGCTAACTACTTGTTGAAGCATTCTTCAGAGAAGATCAGGAGACCACCTGAGGATAGATTAAAGGAATGCAGGTCCTGCACACACCCTGATCCTTATTAATAATCCCACTTTGAACCATTGCTATAAAACTCCTCACCAAATTCCCCTGGGTGGGGACACACAGTTTTCAAGGGCAGGAGCCCATGATGACCCCCTTCGCCTGGCAAAGCAATAAAGCTATTCTTTTCTACTTCACCCAGAACTCTGTCTCTGAGATTCAACTGGGCACTGGTGCACAGAGGCCAAGTTTTTGACATCAGTCAAATTGTAGAATTGAGGGCAGTCCTATCTTTCCATGGTGTTTCTCTTGGGTGATGATTTCATTTGTACATCAGAAGAACTTTAATCTCTCTTTCATGAAGATATTTGTTGTTGCTGTTAAAATAATCTAGTAAAGACTGAAGGCTTTTGATTAATCAAAGGATGTCAACTGTTAACAGTGTTTTCCAAAGCCAAATATTATAGAGCTGGACTCTTTTCCTCCTAGAATCCACCCACAGTCAAACAACAAAATTGCTAGCTTTTAGATCCCCTTTATATGAGGAAGAATTCTATCCACATTTCTTTCCCCTTTCCTAATTCCATAAATTATTGATGAGGCATGAAGAAATCCTGGGGCAGGATGGAGCAACATTCTTAAATTTGGAATCAGAGAAAACTAAGAACAAAAAAATAGAATTCTAAGAGGAGGCCTCAGGGAGGAGCAACAGAGAGACAGGCAGACAGAGACAGACACAGAGAGTTAAAGATATTTTAAAAATGCATAACACTTTCATATTATAATTCTAAATTAAAATTTTGCTAATGCTCTTTTCCTATTCCAATCAATGCTATCAAAATCACCTATTTATATGGATAAAATAATTTTACACATATTTACACATAAAGGACATAACCCAGGCTTATCAGTGTTTTTCTTATAGATTCATCATGTATTTCTTTCTGTACACTATAAGCCATATTTCAAATTCCTGTGTCAGAATTAGGTATAAACCAGTCTAATTTGTTCATTCATTACCTTATTTTTCAAATGACATTTCTAAATTTTATGGTCTCCATCTTTGCCTGGTCATTTTTGAACTATGAGTCATGTCATTAATTTTCTATCCATTAATCACTGCCCTTCTCTCACCTCCTCCTATTAAATGGCTTCGGAAGATATAAAACTTTAATAAAATTGTTAAATAACATAGAATTCTGGTGAGAACATTCACATAATGTATGTTGTTAAATTAATTAAACAAGGAGACCTTTAGACTGAGGTGGCATTAATGTCATGGCAGCTTACATAAAAAAAGAAAAATCGAAGCCTGAAAATTCCTTAAAGTTATGAAATCAGAATGCTAAGTGCAACCAATCACAAACAGCCAACCAGGCTTTAATCTAGAGCCAATCAAATAATTTACTTTTTTTGTTTCCACATTTTCTCTAGATAATTATTTCCCTTGGCTCACTGTGGCTGAGCATTCTGAGTGGATTTTTACTTAAATAAACCCTCACAATTTGTAATATGCCGCTGTTTATCTTTTAAACAATGTGTCCCATTTGTTTCTGTGGTGACCTAGCTGGAAAACCCAGAGTTGGTATAAAGATTATTTTAAGCTGAAGACATTTGAAATTCAACAGAAACAGAAAGAAATCTTCTCTGAGCTTCCCTTGAATGACTAAAATCAACAATTTCAGGGAAAGGAGACTGCCATAAATTCTCTTTTCAAGGTGGGTCTACTTGCCCAAGGAAGAACAAGAGTAAACCTACCAGAAATCCGTCAAGAAAATCAGAAGAGCACTCACACCTGTGTAGAGAAGCAGTATAAAGACTCTATCTCCCCTGCCTTCTAAAAACCCACGTGTCTTTTCTAAAGAAGCGTCTCTGTTCTTCCTATAAGAGCCTTTCCCCCCCTTCCCTTTTCCATACTACCCTAGGTATTTAGACTTCTAACTTGAATTATTTAACCAGCCAGCTACTTCTTTTGTTAGCTCCACGGCACATAACATGCACATATATAAACCTTTTTCTCCTGCTAACCTCTCTTTTGCCAATTTAATTTGCAGGCCCCAGGTACTGAAGAGGCAGAGGAAATGTTGTTTTCCTCTTCTCCACTTCAAAGCAGTACTACTATGATTTTATGCTACTCTCATAAAAGACGCTGTGTTTTTTAAAGGTGATTTTTCTATTACAGAATATTTGTTGGATTTCAGAAATTTCAATGAAATCAGATTGTTAGTTCAAATTAGTTAGTTGTATATGTTTTGGAATATTGTAATTATAACTGAATAGTATCATAATAATTTTGAAGAACACCTGAGAAGATCAAGTAATTCAAATAACTAGGATCTATCCTTTGATCTTTGATTCTTTTTTCATTCTAAACTTAAAATACTACTAATTGAAAATTCACAACAGTAAGTAAAAAAAAAAAATTATAGCTGACTGTGAATCATGTTAGCATATCTTCTGTGGCATCCTCAAACAAAGACGAGAGCCAGGAGTCCTTTCACCTGTTTGCTGGTTAGTGTTTACTATGCACGTCTGCAAACGAGAGCAAGTATGTGGACTGTGCTATTTACATACAGTTGTAACCAATCTTTGAATTTTGAACTCTGCATTTGATGGAACCCTTAGTGTGGAACCAATATTCAGAACCTAGCAAAAACAAGGTTTTCAAATAAGAATGCTCACCCCCTGACTACAGCTAACTTAATGAAGGGAGAGGATAGCTAGCCCAAACTCTGTTATTTAGACTTTTCTCTGCTTCTAATTTGGAGTTGGAAGCAAGAGACTTCTGTAGTTGGGGAATTCTAACATGCAGAATTGGAGGGTGTGGAGTCATCAAGGCTTCCACACAGAACATGGACAGCTTCATCCTGAGAAAATAGACAGTTGGAAAGAAAATGCTACCTGGATATCTAATGACTGTGGATCCTGGTGCCTGTCCCTACTTACAGATTAAACACAGTTCTACAACATGACTTTGGTGGGTTTTATGAGACAAACTCAATTCTAAATTCTTTAGTTCTTATTATTACTTAAGATAATTTGAGTTGACTTCTGTTCTTGAAAATACAATTATAAATATACAAAAATTATATCAATGCAGCTATGGAAAAAACAATTCTTGATGATACAATTTAGATATTTGTAACATTTCTTGAGTTCAGTGTACCAACAGGGATATGCAATATATGTGAAGAGAAAAGGTTCATTCCCTAATCCTTCACAGACATAACGGATTTGGAATTACAGAGCACACACAAGAACGCTCAGGACTCATGCATTAGCTTTAAGCTTTCCTGTCTAAGCAGTTGTGCTCCGGATGTATAATGGCCATACGTGTTAATTTTCTGTTGATATACCTATGTGGTTGCCTAGATTTGCCTTATGCTGTTTAAAAAAATTTACCTACAAAGCTCATAACAGACACTGTAGTAATTTAGGATCTACTGTAACATTAAAATGTGCATTTTTTTAATCCAGAGAAAAGCTCACTTTAATTTTTAAGCAGTATGTATATGACAACTGTGTTAATATGTCTTAAGCCTTAGATGTCATATTTTTATACTCATAAGACTGTGCATAAATATGCAGAAAATATATAAATAAATAGACATAAATGATTGTTCACACCAGTATTTTTCCATTTATTTTTCTCAAAATTAAATTTTAATATGCAATGTATGCTTTCCTTACTTCAACACTGAATTTATTACAAATAGCCTATGATAATTATGATTAAAAACTTATGATTGTGGAAATGCTCGTGGCCTTCCTGCTTTCCCCTTGCCATTTCCCATCTTTCTCTCTTCCTTAAGAACAGGGTTTGGGCTTGTTGACATGCATGAGGAGGGCTGTTCACGTTATCAATGATGAAAGGATAGAAAAGCATGGGAAAATGGAAGACGGAAAAGATCCATGGCCAAGACGTGTGTGAAACACTGGCACATAAAGGACCCCAGGGATGCAGGGTGTTGCCAGAAAATTCAAGAATACACAGAATGGCTTTTGGAAAGTGTCCGTGTAGGTTATGAATAGAGCTGGGATTAGTCAGAATGCTTTTACTTGGTACTGACAGAAACCACACTCAAACTAGCTACACACAAAAGAGAATATCTGGACCTTGTAACTCAAAGCCCATATTTGATCCCGGTTTTAGATGTGGCTCTTTTCAGGTACTCATCAATGTCATCATGAATCATCCTTACTCTCAAACTGTTTTCTGTTTTCTTGGCCTCAACTTCTACCGTGGCCTTTCCACCCAGCAGCAATGATGATCCCAGGCTACTCTGGATTTACATGGATCTTACCTCAGAAGAGGAGATACCCTCCTCTGGGCTATCAGCTCATTCGAAGGGTTTCTAATTGGCCCTAATTGGATCATGTGCCCATCCCTGGATTAATCCATATGTCCCCCCAAGAAAGGTAATCTCACAGGTCAGATGGGGTGAATACACTCCTCATTCTCTACAGTAAACCATGGGCAAGTTGTTAAGTAGCTTTACCAGATTAACAAAGGAAACTTCCAAAAATACATACTATAGGGCAGGAAAAAAAGAGTATTACACTTTTTCTTTTAATGGCGTTGAGAGACAGAAGAGAGGAATCCCTTTTAAATTATTTATTTCTGTTTACCTCTGCTAATTTACAGAGATTGAGGCATTGAGTGGTTTCTCACTTGAGAATAATTATGTCATATACATAATGTCATAGAGCAATGAGAATGAGGAATAAAATGGTCTTTCCGGAAGGCAAGAATTAATTTCTAATCTCACCAGTATTTTATTTTTCTCTATACATATTTGGGGATATGATACATTTGTATATATTTAGCTTATTTTGAGACAGAATCTATATATTGTAAATGCATAGATCTCAAGTATTCAATTTTGACAATCTTACACACTCAATGTAAACATTACCCATATCAAGATGTATAATATTCCATCACCTCATCAAGTTCACTTCTGGACTTCCTGTCAGTTTCCAAGCTCAACTCCCCACCCTAAAAAGAAGTATCATTCTGATTTCTGTCTGGAGAGAGTACTTAGTGCCCATAACACCTTTAGGGGTCCATGAAAATGTTTTAATTTATTTTAAATCAGAAGGAAAAAGTAAACTCCAGGTAGAAGGGAATGTTATACACTGTTTTTCAATATACCAGGAGAGTCATAAAGCATAATAATTTTGTTTTTGCATAAGGGAAGGAGCCCATCAAGGCAAATGTGCTTAGTGTCCACAGTGTCATAATGTAACACTGATTTCTAGCACCATAGAAAAGTTTTGTCTGCTTTGGACCTCATGTAAATGAAAGCAGTCATACAGAACGTACTCTTTTGTGTATGGCATCTTTCATTCTAAATCATTTTTCTGAGAATTATCGACGTTGCTATGCATAATATCTGCTATTTCATTTTTAATGCTGAGTAGTATTCCATTATATGAATATATGGACATCTGCTAACCTATTCACCTGTGCATGGTTACTTGAGTTGTTTCCTGTTTGGGGCCATTATGAATAAAACTGCAATGAAGATCACAGACAAATACTTATGTGGGAACATGTCTTCATTTCTGAATAGTAGTGGAATTTGTTTGTCGTAATGTAGATTTATGTTTAATTTTATAAAATACTGCCAAGCTATTGTTCAAAGTGACTTAATATATTACATTCTCATGTGCTAGTTCCACATGCTACATCTTTGTCAAACATGTTCTTGTCATCGTTCTTGATTTTAGCCATTTTAGTGCATTTGGGATGGCATTTCATATTTTAACTTTCCTGATGAATAATTAAGTTGAACATCTTTAAATGTACTTATTAGACATTTATATTCTTGTTTCCAAAGTTTCTGTTCAAGTCTTTTGTCTATATTTATTGGGTCATACTCCTTATATACCGATATTTAGAAATTCTGTATATACTCCTTTGGCAGTTATGTATGTTTTGTGTGTGTATGTGTGTGTGTGTCTTATTCTGTGACTTGCTGATGCCTATTAATTTCCTCGATGGAGACTTTTGATGAACATAAATTTTATTTTTTAAAAGTTCTACTTATTATTCTTATTTTATTTGGGGATTTTGCTTTTTGTGTGCTAAGTTATCTCTGCCTATACCAAAATTGTGAGGTAGTGTGAAGGCTACATAATTTCTTTTCTTTCTTTCCTTCTTTTTTCCTCTCAAATAGTTTTGCCCAGTCTAGGTGTGATGATTTTCCTTTATATGTTTTAGAATCTTATTGAAATTTCTACAAAAACTTGTCTTCTGGCATTTTGATTGAGCTTTATTTAAATCTATAGATCAGTTTGGCAAGAATAAACATCATAACAACATTGTGTTTTCTAATTCATGAATTTGGTGTTCCTCTATTATTTAGGTTTTCCATAAAGAGGCTTTTGTTAGATTTGTTAGACTTATGCTTAGTTATTTGATGTGAAAATTATACTTTATTTCTACTTGAGAAAGAAATAAAAAGAGATCAATTAATCTTTTCAGATACTTTTGTTTCGGAAAATATAGTCTTTAATCTAATACAATTATCCTTCAGCCTGTACAACTTTGTTGTTGTTGCTGTTTTAATAATTCCTATAGTACAGCTCTGCTGGGGAGGAATGTTTACAGTTTTTGTCCTTCTGGAAGTGTTTTTTATCACCCTCAACTTTTGAGGGATACTTTTTGCTAGAAATTGAATTCTAGGTGGCAGTTTAATTATTAAATTTTAATTTATTTATTTATTTATTTATTTACTTTTGTGGTACGCGGGCCTCTCACTACTGTGGCCTCTCCCGTTGCAGAGCACAGGCTCCGGACGCGCAGGCTCAGCGGCCATGGCTCACGGGCCCAGCCTCTCCGCGGCATGTGGGATCTTCCCGGACCGCAGCACGAACCCGCGTCCCCTGCATCGGCAGGCGGACTCTCAACCACTGCGCCACCAGGGAAGCCCCACATTTTAACATAGATGTAATAATTTAATTAACAGGATTTCATTATTCCTTTTGTAGTACCAAAATAAAGCCTTTCAGCTAATGGTATTCTATATCCAGTGTAATTTGTTACCTCAGATAGTTATATACACTTTAGGTAAGTAGTTCTTTACTTAACACATATTAATTATATTTTCATGTTAAAAACATGTAAACTCATATAAGAGAAGTTCAACTAATGACTGAGATAATGGTAACAATGGAAGAAATTCTGTCAAGTTTAAATGAATGTATCTTAGTAGTATCAACAATTTCTAACTACATTAACAAAAGTAACATGTGTGTGAGAAATAGCATATATTTAAATTAGATATTTTTTTGGTATAGAAATGGTTTTGGAGATTTTTTTTCAGTAATGTTTCTACCCTTCAGAGTTGTGTGCCTCACAGTTCTTTGGGTGATAATTAGCTGTCTGAGGGCATTCATTCAAAGGTTTGCTATTGAATTATCCTTTAACACAAACGGTAATTCATATAGTGGTGTTCTGGTTGCCTAGAAGAATGAACTACGCCTTAAATTTACATCTAGGGAACAGTTTACACAGAAGACCGATTCTGGCTTCTTATGTGCTCAGCATGACAAAGCTAATATTGCCAAGTAATCCCAGACCCCAAACTAAAGCAAACTGAAACACCATATCAAGAAAAATAAGGCAAATAAACATTATCTGCAATGTAATTAAATAAAGATACGTTTTGACATTTGAATGTTTGGTTAGCTTATTTGCTTTTTCAATATTTATTCCTATGCTAAAATAGAAGTGGACTGAGATATACAGAATTTTAACATATTCTAACAAATAAAATGTGTATATATATATATATATTTTTTTCACTACCTACAATTAGTGCTAAGATAGTTCTTGCTAATATGTTTGGTCATTATGTAGAAATATTTACATTATATAACTGGCTGAAATAACTAATTTATTTTAAATTACTTAAGTATAATGCTTTTCTTGTATATATCAATGCACGCTATTTATTTCAAGCCAGAAGTGAACCTCCTGCTAAACTATCTGTGTTCCACCACATGCATGCCTGATATCACACTAAAATATTATGAAGACCCTGAGAAGATGGTTCAAAGCAAAAGTAATTTTAGAAGGTTCAGATATGAATGGGAAAACTAAGGAAACTATTCAATATTAGAAAGAGTTGTGAGCCACAATGAAAGTAAATCATGGGATGAAGTGAGTTCACTTGTAAGTGAAAAAGCAAATTTTAATTTAAATTCTTGTTCTACATGTATATCTCATTAAATATAATCACTTGGTGATGTTTCCTGATGTGTACTCTTTTGATTATGAAGCTTTTAATTTATTCTACTGTGCTTTTTATTTTCAAAAGGAAAGCAGAGAGATCACTTTGGTTATAATAGAAATTCAAATAAAAATTAAATTGCATAGTTAATAACAACTGGAATACTTGTCCCCAAAACAGTAATGAGCAAATAAATAATACTATATACTTTACCTTGAGAGAAAGAATATATATAATTAGCATCCTTTCATACTAAATTGAAATTCTCTTAACCTAGGAAACTCTGTTTTCATCCCCAAACCAACTGTTAGCAATACATTTCTCCATTACAGAACAATTGCAATGTCTCCAAATTTCAAAATTTGGAGCTACACAGTTTTTGTTTTTGTAATTGTAAAACCCAGTTCGTACCTGAATATTAATTTTAAAAGATTTCCTTCTCCCAACCTCAATTAGCAATTGTATCATGGTCCTTATCTTTAGTACATGACCTAATTCCACCATAAAACTTCTTAAAATTCATAAAACAGACATAGCCTGTTATAAACTTTGATTGCTCAAATTAGGTGAACTTATGCAATTTTAAACAAATTCTCTACCAACTAGTTTGATATGTATTTTATTTATGCTATATATATAGTAATATGTGTTGACTATATTATTATAAATATGTCAGCATCACATAATGTTGTATATTTATTCCAATATAATCTTTGTTTTTTTGAAAATTGAGTCCCACTCACAAAAAAGTCAAATATGAGTAAAATCTAATAAATTCTGAACTTAAGAATTTGTGTACCCAGCTCTCAAAAGTAAAACCTTTTTATAGTTTTATTGAAAATATTAATAAAATTACAGAATAAAATTTGATGATTTATATAAACATTCTCAAGTAGATTGTAAGCACCATGAGAGTAGAGTTCCACTTACTCTTTTAAATATTTTGCCTCAGAAATTAGCATCGTTCTCTATATGTTATTATTTTTATATAAATTAGAAAATATTTTCTGCTTTGCTATGCTAGCAAGCCTGCTCCTTAAGTAAAACCTTTTTATAGTTTTATTGAAAATATTAATAAAATTACAGAATAAAATTTGATGATTTATATAAACATTCTCAAGTAGATTGTAAGCACCATGAGAGTAGAGTTCCACTTACTCTTTTAAATATTTTGCCTCAGAAATTAGCATCGTTCTCTATATGTTATTATTTTTATATAAATTAGAAAATATTTTCTGCTTTGCTATGCTAGCAAGCCTGCTCCTTGTTGAGATCTAATCAATCTCTTTCCCTCTACTGTAACACCCTGGAACACTCTAATCTGTAGCTTCCTATGAGCTAAGAGGAATAATTGTCCATACTGCTCTTTGAAAATGGAATCACAGGTATTGTACAACAGCACTTTCTATTATTACCTTTGCTGTTGATTATCTGTCATTTAATTTTCATAAGTTGATGCCCTATCCTTTAAGTTCCTCTAGGGCAGGCACCATGAATTAAATTTAATTTTGTCACTGAGACAGCTTATTAACTGAGCCCTTAATACTCTTGAAACCACTACTGAGATAATCTCTAAGTGTAATTTCAGGCATGTTCATATAACTAAAGAACTTTTATTTCTCAAGGCACTTGGAGGGCTATCATTTAAACACATTTATTTCTCAGTTAAGGAAAATAAATTTAAAAATTGTATATGCTAGATTTGTGATTTTGTGATCAGAATCCATTTTCCTGTCTCCCAACTAGCCCCCTTTTTATTATAATTGTGGATAAAGTGGCTATTCCTCTGAAAACTGTCTTACCAGTAACAGCAATATGTATTTTCATGAGTATATACACATAATTAGTAAGCATTGGTTTATTACGTATAATTAGTAAGCATTGGTTTATTACTATTTATAAATTAT
Organism: Neophocaena asiaeorientalis asiaeorientalis; assembly: GCF_003031525.2. NCBI lineage: Eukaryota > Metazoa > Chordata > Mammalia > Artiodactyla > Phocoenidae > Neophocaena > Neophocaena asiaeorientalis. Next base: position 23,099,060 of record NW_020185337.1, on the reverse strand, counting down.
TTGAAATACTATTTGCATATATATAAATTTTGCTATCAAAAATGTTTAGAACCCAGTAAAGGCATATTTTAATTTACAAGGATATTTTAAGGGAGGAAATAAGTGTGTGTGTGTGTGTGTTGGTGTATACTGTATTTCAAGATGTGGGTGTTATTATGAAAGAGGTAGCATAGTCTTTAGGGTTAAAACTAAGCTTGAATTCCAGCCATGCAACTTGCTAGCTGCATTTCATTTAGTCCCAACTTACTACTATTAGAGAGGGAAAACAATAACTATTTTGCAGATCTGCTGTAAATTTGAATGAAATTATTTAAGTAAAATGTTATGGAGAACACCTGAATACAATACATGATAGTTTTATTTTTTTTTCTTTGAATTTCCTTGGAAATGCATTTTAAATAAGTATGAAATAGAAAATCTCCCTTTGTTCTACCAAGTTCATATAGAGTCACCCTCAATACACAAAAATCCTCTTTATTAAAATGATACATTTTGGGCTTCCCTGGTGGCGCAGTGGTTGAGAGCCTGCCCGCCGATGCAGGGGACGCGGGTTCATGCCCCGGTCCGGGAAGATCCCACATGCCGCGGAGCGGCTGGGCCCGTGAGCCATGGCCTCTGAGCCCGTGCATCCAGAGCCTGTGCTCCGCAACGGGAGAGGCCGCAACAGTGAGAGGCCCGCATACCGCATAAAAAAAAAAAAAAAAGATACATTTTAAATCCCCCATATATTGTATTTACTTGCAAGAAGAGTATTTTTAAGAAGATGGTTTTGAATTTTTAATAAATAAATCAAAACAAAACATTCACAGCTAGTTTCCTCATTTGCAGGGTTCTTTATTGTGCATAATGCTTGCAAAACTGAAATACTACAGTAGCCTGGTTCCTCCTTAGATAATTTAATTCCCCTCTTATACATTTCCAATTTAAAAAGACTCAAACACTAGAAAGTAACAAATTAGGATAAATGCTTGAACACTCATATAAACAAAATCATAGCAAAATATGGGATTTATTTAAACCATATTCTTCTATGAACTGTCCATTTCTAATGTCTGACCTTTAAGTGAGAGGTTGATGTCATTTGGTAGAAAGAATTCCTTAGATTTACATTTTACAACTACTGTTGTTTTCAACATAATGTGCATACTTGTTATTAGCAATGAATGGCCTTGCCTAAGTATTAACCTGATACTATGCTATGTTGAACAAATTCCAAAAGCATTTTTCCTGCTCATGCCTGACACGTGTCCAATGGTAAAATATACTGAGCAGTGATTTAAATAATTTCTGAATCTACCAAAACACTCTGAAAATTGGTCGTCATAGAGATCTTATGAGAGTACTTGTATTTACAATATATCTCCATGAATTCTGAATTTTATACAGATTTGTATTACTGGGAAAAAGGATTTCAGAATAGATAATAAAGAATAACTGTAAGTAATATCCTTTTTTCTCTATTTTCATTTAAACTTTATGAATGTCAAATACTAAGTATTCACACTTGCAGTGATTTGGGCCCCTGTGGAATTCCAATGTGACCCTGGACTATGGTAGCTGTGAATAAAGACACCACATTGAAGGTGGTCTTCATTGTAATTTGAAGACTATCTCTGAGCATGTGCTCTGGATTGGCAGTCATCTAACTGAGGTGGAAAATTTCAAGTCAGATTTCACCTCTAGAAGAAAATGACATCTTCACACTTCAGCTCACTGATACTGGTTTTTGATTATTTAATTAACAACCAATTTATTAAATTCTCTGTTAGATTCTACAGAGCTTCACAGCAGCTCCTTAAACATGGTTGACAAATTACATGTAGATTGTTTTCTTCGCAAAACCACATAGGAGAGTCAAGCTACATTATGAGGAATTACATGCAGAATACAAAGTTTTAGCTAAAATTCTAAGGAGTAGCTGTGTGTTATTTACCTCGGGAAATCTCAGGCTCTTGCATGTAGTAAAGCAGGTGATTTAATAACATCAAAGGTTAACTATTTTAAAGACCCTCTATGGTTTTTCTTTTTCTGCTTCTATAGGAAATCACCTGCCAGATTTTTGGTCCATTTATTGTGCTCTTCTATGAAAACAGGTAATATTTAATTTATAAGGTTTACATCATTCTTACTCTATAAATATTAATAGCTTCCTGTGTTTGCCTTCTAGGATGCAGCATGATAATATTAGAAATTTTCAAAACAGAATTTTTGACTTCTAGCTATAACTGTTACATTTTGGAATAAAATACTTCCTAAACAGATATGGTCACAATTCTTTAGAATATTTTTTTCCTGAGCTCCAAGAAAAGCAATATAATTTCTTTGTAACAAATAAGACCCTCTTTAATTGTTGGTTCACCATTATTTTGCTTCATTTTATTCTAGAGCAGGATAATGTTTAATTAAGAAGAAAATATTGAGTTGATATAAAACTGTTAAAATGTGTTCTAAAAGAGTATTACAACTAAAGGATAACTGATTATTAGTAAACATACATTAATTTTTTGAATATTTTTGTAAAACACGTTATTCATGAGAATTTTGAATTTTTCATTATACCTTAATCCTTCATATGTCTAGTGGGCCCATTACCCTTGTTACGTGACCATAACTTCCATGCAATATCCATGGTCTCTTTTAAAACTATGTTGTGAATCTCTGGTCCATGATGACACTCTAGACAGTTTTTTAAGTGCCCCAAATTTGTTGAACTAGAGGAAGGGTCTACTCTTATATATTTTAAGGAGTTAGATCTTCTAGCAATCTTATTTTGAGCCCAAGAAAGACTAAGTTTTGGTAACTTCACCTTGGAATAGTAAATGGAATTTTTGTCTGGACTAGAGACGGGGTGAATATTAATCGGTATCTCCTATCTTTTATATTTGATGTACTTAACAAGTCATTTAATTATATTTTTGTGAGCAAATTATAACTCAGAATCTCTAGGAAGACCAGATCACATTTGTCTTAAGGCAGGGATTTGCTATGCCCAGTAGAAATAAATCTGGAAGGAATGCACCATACATATCTTTTTTAGAGGCCATTATTTTTTTTCTTCTTTTGCTTCCTACTTTCCATAGGAATGTTATTTAAAGGTATCAGAAAGTGATAAATCACAACTTGCTTAATATGGAATAAAGCATTTCTCAGGCCTTTGTTCAGACAGCATTGGGCTAAGGCATTTTAAGGGGAGAAAAAATGATGAGGATTGTCACTTTCTACTGGTAAGTATATTTAGAAATTCAACTCAGCTGCCTTAAAAATAATGTTTCTCTTTTCACCAATGATCAGTAGTAGGACGTGGTTTATAAAGTTCCCACATACTTAGCTTATTCATTCAAGGACTGTTGAACAACCAGATTAGATAGATGATGTGCAAAACACCTAGGACTTAATAAATTTTAGTATGTGTCATGTATGTGTAAATTTCTTATTTTATATGTAAGCATGTGGGTATACATGTGTATGTGTGATATTCTTATTGCCACAGAGGTGAGCTGCCATAAAATGTTGTGGTAGGAAATACGAAGCTATAACAAGAAAACGTATGTGTTTTCTTTGATTTATACTAAGCAGATGAATGAGGATGTGGAAACCTAAATTTCAGTTCATACAGATATTTGGCTTACAGCGCTACAGTTTGCAAACATCTATCCTGATGTTGTTGATCTCAACTTGTCCACTCTAGGTTTCACTAACTTGCTCATTTTGTGCACCTAAGTATGAAAGAAACATTAAATAAATTATTCAGGTAATCTTCTTTAAAGATAATTTCATAAGCACTTAATATCTAATAGGTGGTTATTAGCTGAATTGTGTCTCTCCCCAAAATTAATGTGTTGAAGTCGAAGTCCTGACCCCTAAAATCCAGAATGTGATCTTATTAATATATAGGATCTTTCCAAAGGTGGCTGAGTGAAAATGAGATCATCAGGTGGACTCCAATCCAATATGACTGGTGTCCTTTTAAGAAAAGGAAATTTGAACACAATGATGTTTCCCTTTCACAAAGGGAAACCTATGTGAAAACACAAGGAGTGGCCATCTGTAAGTCAAGGAAAGATCCCTAGAACAAATCCTTCCCTCATGGCCTTCAGCAGGAACCAACCTAACTAACACATTCATCTCAAACTTCCCCTCCAGAACTATGAAAAAATTTATTTCTGATGTTCAAGCCACCTAGTCTGTGGTACTTTGCTATGGCAACCCCAGCAAACAAATAGAGAACCTCTTATTTTGCCATCATGATCCTACTTGGGTTCATATAGTCTATCTTTATAAAATAATGCTTTAGTTAATGTAAATGAATGACCAACTTGTGGCTTGACATGCAAAAAATCTAGATCTTACAGTGGAAAAATTCTATACAAGATGGACTTAGTCACGACTACCTTAGCCATAATAAACCTCTACACATAAAAATAATGAACTAGAAATGGACTCATTTTCTATTTCCCCTCTAGATTTTTACTATGTAAACAGAATTCATGACGAGCTAAGCCTCATGAGTTCAAAATGTCATTGATGAAAAACTACAAACTGCTCTTTAAAAATCAAGAATTACGGCATTAAAACACTATAAAACAGAGTATGTTCTGGTATGCCCTCTTTTTATTTATATCTGAATGATCTGATAACTCAAATTAAATTCTTTAATGAATAAGAAAAATATTATTTTATACACATTCTTGTATTTTATTTCAAGTTTCAAAAAAAATTATTGACTTCTCAACAAGTGACACAGATACGCTATTTTAAAACTAAAGCTGTTGCTTAATCATTCCACAATTTTAAATTTTTATAACTAACATTTTCATAGAAAGTCAAGTATTTAATGACTTGAGATTTATATTTCACAAAAAAAAGTGTCTTATAGGTATACAATGTTATAGCATTACTCTAATATAAGATTTGAAGTAAACGTTTTAGTTTTTGTTTAGTCTAGCTGAGATAGTCAGTTTGTTATACCTGTCTTGAAATGTTCTGGGCGAGAGTCACAGCTGTTAAAGGACATTTGATGCATTCTTGTCATGTGCTGTTGAGAAGCTCCACTTTATAAAATTTCCTTTTGAATAATTTTGAGTTTTATTGAACTAGAAACAACACACATAGTCTGCTTCCAGATATCCTCAAATAATTAGCACTTTCCTCAATAAAAAACTAGCAACAAATAAACCCAAAAGAAAGAAAAAAGAAGGAAAAGAGAGAATGGAAGGAAAGAAAAGAAAAAGGACAAGGAAAGGAAAGAAATTAAAGGAAGGACAAAAAAGAAAAAGAGAACCCTTAAGGAGAGGAAGGTAAAAAGCAGGATGGTCCTACATCTAAGTAAAAGAAAAAGCAAAGGTTTGATTACAGAAAGTAACTTTGTAAGTTTTTGATTTGTTAAATGATGTGTAGATATGGGACAACCACAGCATGCAGATATAACAGACAAGACACAACAGACAAAAAACATGCTCACACTAATATTTGGGAATCATAGTTTGTGCTAAGTCAACATTTCTTTTTAAAAATCATTAATTATTGGAAGCAGTTGGTTTAAAAAGCCTCCCGATTTAAGTGTCTATTCTGAAAAACAATGTTAAAGAAATACCTTCTTCCAGACAAATCTTAATAAAGAGAATATTTTATGCTCAAAATAAGGAATTTTCCCAAGAAAGAGTATGCCTTTAAACATTTTCTATGCTTATGGACGTTTCAAGAAAAAAAAATGCTTCTTTCTTTGTTGTTTGTTTTAAATATACTGTAGTTGGTAAGAACAAGTGTTTGGTGTATTTCTGATTTTTAAAAATACCCTGATTTCTCTCTTATTAATTTTGCAACTATGGTAATTAGTTTATTACCCTGAACATCAGTTTTCTCAACTGTTTTCTCATCTTTATTTTTTTAAGTTGAATATATGATACAAACAATGTTTAGTGTCTGGGACAAATGTTACACAAAATAAGTTAAGGGAGAAATATACCCTAATTATTAGTTAAGTGGAGAAAATGAAATACAAGTGTAAAATATAAAAGTAACCTTTTTGAGAACGTGTCATCCTTACCCTTGAAATATGTTATATTGCCTCTAAAAGAGACATGAACACAAATAGTTGAAAAGCAGTGTATTTATAAATCAAATATTTACATTATTTCATATATGTAGCACCACACATTCCTTATATGGAGAAATATAAAAGAAAACATGTGATTTTTCTTATAGCAGGAATTTAGAGCAGAAATTTCCCACTGAATATGTGAACTAGCCATTTGGGAAAAAGGATATTAAAAAATAGGCAATCCGGGGTTTACAAGGGCCCTCTGAGACATTCTAAGACAACCATTCATTTGATATTTTAATCTCCTCAAAATCATCTTAGCCGAGAAGCCATTCCATCTATGTTTGAACACCTGTTGGGACAAGCATCACCACATACTGCCTGCCAAGACTGTCCCCAAATCCCCATTATTTAAAGCTAATATTTGGCTCATATGGAGCCAAATACATTTACTTTAGCCTCGACTTATTAATCCTTGTGGACATGAAAGAGAGGAAAAATGCCTCTTGTCATAACAGACTTTAAATAAGCAAAGATGATTACTATGCTTCCCACTAACACCCATAACAGTGTGTACACACACACACACACACACACACACACACACACACACACACGCACACACAAGACTTGTTCTTCTTCCAGTGAAACACATAAGGACCAGAAACGTATGAGTTGACTGTGAAACTTTTTACCAAGGGCATCCTCTGTACCAGTTCCAAAGTGGGGCAGGGGTAGGGGACTTTATTGCTTGGAAGTGTAGACCCACTTATACATGAAAAAAGATACTCCATGTTGAGTTCTTGTAGAGTGCAGTTATCAATATGTCTATTCTGTCATATGACTTACTAATATGGATAAGTAAGTTTAATTCATACTTTTTTTCTGACACTTTAATGTTCTGTTTCTCTTCCCTCCTCTTCTCAAGTTGTTTTTTCTACGCATAGTTCCAATATGTTGGAACTAACATATTTTAACTGGTTTTACTAAAACTCTTTGCCAAGATGTTGAGAGGACTGAGATTGCAAAATATTTACCTAGTTTTCTATCCGAATTTTATGATATACACCAATTTGTCAAGCACTTCTTCTGTAAGCTAAAAAGATACAACAATACAGAGTCAAAGACATCTAAATACAGTTTATTTTACTTTTATTTTGATAGGAATGCATTTATAAGAAATTATTTTAATGTATTTGGGTCATATTTATTATTGGGAGAGTTGGACCAAAGCCATAAATATAGAAGATGTGTAGTTGAATAACACAGTTAGTCCTCTCAAGATACTCAGCCCCTAGGAGACAAAAGAATAACATTTACACAGAAGACATACTTCAAAGTATCAAAACAGCACACGGTTGAAGACATAAAGAGGAACATCTGACACAGGACACTGTCGATAGAGACATTGGTAAAGTGGAATAAGCAGTGAAAGTTTGAGAAAATGATTGTTACATCTTATGAATATCTTCTCTCTAATAACAAAGGCTACCTTAGAGCAGTGGTGAGTCACCTAATTGGAATATAGAGTAAAATGACAACAATTAAGATTATGTTAATAGTCTATAGAGCAGTGTGTTCAAAAGGCAGAGAATAAGACCAAAACAATAGATTTCCATCCCCAAAGAAATTAACAATCAACAAAAGACTAACCAATGATATTTGTTTGTGATTTTCAGCATTTAGGGGCAGGTAAAAATTAAGGTCAAGACTATATAAGTGAAGGCAGAAATCTGTCTATAGAATCACATAAAATAATTAGGCTGTAGAAGGATAAACCACAGAATTTAAGGAGCACATAATGATCAAAATGTCAATTTAAGTATTTCATTTTAGAAGAAATCAAGTTATTGTACTTCCCACTCATTGGAAAGGAAAATACAGTGATACAAAGTATTCCTCAAAGTATAAAACGACCTCTTCCTCTATTTCACTGAATCTAAAATACACCCAAGTGTATGACAATGGCACACTTTTATTTCCAGCGCAAATAAGAAAAATAACACCTGTTATTATAGATGTAATGTAGGATGCCATAGGGAAATAGAAGAGGAGAACTTAGTCTCAGGATGAGTAAGGACTTCTTGTTGGGGGATTGATTCATGAGCCCAATCTCAAAAAACAAACACACAAACAAATAGGGGGAATGAATAAGGAATGGGAGGTGATGTTAATAAGTACAGAGGAAATGAGGGAGGATTAGAGGAAATGAAGGGGATGGTGTATGCTTGGAAAACTGCAAATAGTTTATTACTCATTCAGGATAGCTTTAATGTGGAGAGAGAGAGAGAGAGAGAGAGAGAGAGAGACTATTAGCTGAAGAGGTTGGTGGGGACCAGACTCCAGTGTTCCAGGCTAAGACATCTGAACTGGATTTGATGGAAATTCAGGGAAAATATGTGATTAAAAAATAGGAAGAGTTGCATTAATGTAGAAGATGTTTTGAGTGGGGAAGAGTGAAATAAAAGACTGTTTTCCACTATGACAATAGTCCAGATGGAGATCACAAGGACCTCAGGCAAGATCACAGTAGTAGGAATAAAGAGGTTAAGAATAGATTTTAAAAACACTAAGAATTTACACTCACAGAGTCTATTTTACATTTAGCAAGTTTATCTTGAATATATCGATAATATTTTCGAGGACTGTAAGAGATCCTTTGCAGTTTGGAAATACCTTAATTGATTTTGAATAGCAATGAGTTTGGATTTAGGAAGAAAAGAGTAATGAGAATAATACAGATTTATGAACTATAATGTTTTGAAATACAATACTGCAGTTAAAACTGAAGTTTCACTAGGGTACATTACATATCCTTCAAGACAAAAATTTTTTAAAATACTTAATTCACAAAAAATTACACTATTTAATTTTTCAGGAATCTGGTGTCCAGATTGAACTAAAGGAAAAAAGCAAAGCTTCATCTTATGGGGAAGGCATCTGTGCAGTGAGAAACAGATTTTTCCACCCTGTACAAAAACTCTCTCAGGCTGGAATATTGAGCAGAAAGTTTTCTAAAAGGCACAAAATTTTAAACCTGGTTTAAGAAAGAGGCCATTAAAACAGAATATTAGAAATAAAACCCCCATGTTAAAGCATTCAAATAATCAAAAAATAGCCTCTGACGTGCAAATAGAATAATATGATTGCAATAGATTATTGGAAATTAATTTATATTCTAAGCAACTCTGACTGTATCAGTTATATTTGAACAATGAAATTGAAGTGAATCATGTAGAAGTTACAGTTAATACCTGGTATAGATTCTATTTGTGTACTCTATGTAAGAAATGTAATTACATAAAAGGGAGCTGCTTCATTATTAAGAAATGACTTTTCCATCTGGGCCTGGGAATTATTTTAATAGGAAACAATAAAAATTTCCTACTAATGCACGTGTCAATTACTGCCATAATATCATAATAGAAATGGCAAATATTAACTGCTTATTTATTTTTTAGCTTCTTTGATATAAAATGACTCAGACTGGAGATTTCATGAGATAAATAGAGTGGTGTTCTCAAATCAGATAGCAGATTGTCAGTCACTTCTGATAATGTAGTGTCATACTGAACCATATGAATTGCTATTTTTAATAGGTCATAAACTATGAAATATCATACTTCATATAGTTCTACTTTAAAATATGAGAAATTAATTTTACAAATCCCATATTAAAGTATTCCTAAACTACTTTTTAAGGGTTCTAGCATATTTCATATAGTATTGGATGACTTAAGTTGTACCTATTAATTATATTCACAACTCCCCTCTCTAACAAACCCAGAGAACCACCCTCATACATGAATAACTATTAGGTGGCAGTCAGGACACATGGAATAAGAATTGTGATTGCCTTAATATTCTTAGGGAAAACATTTAAATCAATAATATGGGTTTCCTCTTTGAAAACTATAAATTTCCTGAGTTTAAATAGGAGAACAAAAAAGGAATCATAGTCTATCAATTGACATGAATGATGCAAAAAACTCCAGTTATAAACTGCACGTCTCAGATTAAAAAAAAAACCATAAACAGTAATATAAACACTGATTTATGTCTCAGAAATGCTAACATCTTTCCTTCAACTGTTTGTTATTCTTGAAGTCATTCTCTCACTGTTACCTTATCCAATCCATTATCTAGTTGATGATATTTTCTAATTATCTCAATCATCTTTCTATCTTCCATCACTAGTTGCTACATCAAGCCATAGTTACTATGGTATACAGCCTCCAAGGTGGTCCTCAGTGATCCCTGCCTGCCAGTGTTCACTCACTCGTATAATTCCTCTTGTCTGCCCCCCAATCCCTGCCTGACTGGGGGAGGAAGCTGTGACTTGCTTCTTAAGGACAGAATGTGGGGAAGCAACCTGTGTCAATCAACAGGTGAATGGATAAAGAAGATGTGATACACACACACACACACACACACACACAAATGTACAATGGAATATTACTCAGCCATAAAAAAGAATGAAATGCCATCTGCAGCACCTTGTGTAGACCTAGAGATGATCATACTAAGTGAAGTAAGTCAGACACAGAAAGACAAGTATATGATATCACTTATATGTGGAATCTAAAAAAATGATGCAAATGAACTTATTTACAAAGCAGAAGCAGACTCACAGATACAGAAAACAAACGTGTTACCAAAGGGTAGAAAGGGGCAGCGAGGGATAAATTAGGAGTGTGGGATTAACATATACACACTACTATATATAAAATAGATAATCAACAAGGACCTACTGTATAGCTCAGAGAACTATATTCAATATCTTGTACTTCAGTTTCTTCACTAGCAATGAGAAATTCTTCATTAGCAATGTAAATAATATTTTGTTATATTTATATATGACCCATAAGGTTATATTGAAGATTAAATGAGCTTATGCTTGGAAAGCACTTAGTTTTATGCTTATTACCAAGTAAATATTCAAAAACACTTTTAAAAGTGTTCAAAAATATAATTCAGTACAATGCAAAGTACTCCCACTTAGTCCCATAGTGTTAGGAGACTTAGAGCACTGAGGAGGGGCCTTCCCTTCAATTCTGATAAAAGAGTTGGGGGTAGAATTTGAACTGCATGTGTTGTATTGAGACCCAAGTTCTACCACTGAATAATCAAGAGAAAGGCAGGGGCCAAATTGGAATCACTAAATGATTACTTCTGTGCATTTTATCTTCATGCACATTCATCTCAAGTGGAAAATCGCAGACCATGAACAGATTCTCCTTTGGAATAAAGATGGGAAAATACATCTAATCATGAAGGACTCTCTTTGATGGTCTTTGTATAGAGTGATTAATTCAAAATAGGCATAAGGGCTGGTAAAGGAAGAATGGAGTAAAGTGGTTCTCCTATATAAACATCTAAATTTATTGGTATAGGACCTAGGTATGAATAGTACTTTAATGTTTACAAGGTGATTTAAAGGTGAAGTTAGTTTTCAAAAGTTTGCATGAGTCTAGTTAACCCCGAGGGACCTTTAGAACAGAAGAAAAGGGTCTTTGAGATATATGAGAATTACAAATTCATTCAACACTAAGTTTCCAAGATTCAAACTATCAAGATAGCCAATCTCCCTTGGAAATAGACACCATCTTTTTTTGTTTTCATTGGTGACTATTATGGCTATCTTCATTTTATTCACTCACAGAAGCACAATTATAAAGTCCTAAAGTTATAAAGTCTCAGTCATAAGTGAACCCATCATTCCTTTACAGTTGACCACAATTCACCAAAACAGAATTAGGCAGACCAGAAGTTTCCTTGGATAAAATATTCTTTATTAACCCGTATCTTAATTATGGATTGAGAATCCATAGTGCTTATACATCTGTTTACATTACCACAAAGAACTACCATAAAATTCTATAAGTTATTTTGATGCTCTCATAAAAATGCAGAATCCATTAATCACTCATGTTATTGTGCTGACAGTATCGGAATGAAACTAATAGTGCTGGCCTTTCCACTTTTACTTAAATTGTAAACATCCAAAGGCAACCTACTGTGCCTGTTTAATGTAGTCTGTGTATAACAGCCATAGAAAATAATGGTTAATGAGTTTTTATTAACAATACACAAATCATGATAATTTGCTAGACATAAGTTATATTATTCATGTCTCATTTAAGTAAATTAGAATAGCAAATATTCAAATATCTATTTATATGCATATACTCTATCTTGTGAATCTATTGATTATAAAATGTTAATGTTCTCTAAAGTGTTAAAATAACCCTCAATAAGAAAAAGAAAAACCTTTTAGTGGACACTTATGGATATTCAGAGACACTTATTTGTTTTGTCTCAATCACAGGAAGCTGATTGATATGCTTTATTTTCATACAAAAAATGTGTCACTCTTATTTTACTTATTATTCACACTCTCAGAACAGTTTAAATTTTAACAATGCCCTATTCTATCTGTGTGTCTATTTATCTATCATCTATCCATCCATCTATTCTACCTATCTATGCATTTGAAGGTAAGCCACAGATGTTATGAACTTTACATCTAAATATTTCAGCATGCATCTCCTAAAAATGACAGACTTCTATAATACAGCATTATTGTAACACTATATAAAATTGTTATTAAATAATATCATGTAATTGTATAGTCCCTACTTGTTTTCCAATTTATCCATGATTTTTTTTTAACTAGAAACTAATCAACCTTTATACCTTGCATTTGTTTGTATGACTTCTTAGGTTTTTTATTTTTCTCCTGTAGAAGAGCATTACTGCCTTTTAGTATGTGTTTTGAAGAATAGAGTATATGTCACTTGTCTTCTAGAATATTTTACATACATATTTGCCTACTGTTTCTCATAATTAAATTTACTTTTTTAGATAATATTACTATGCAGGTGATATTGTGCATCATATTAGGAGATACATGATATCAGTTTGTAATGACTTATGATTTTGCTTTATCTCTTTTTTTAAAACTTTAGTAACAATGTAATAGTTTCAGGTGTACAGCAAAGTGATTCAGTTATACATGTATCTATTCTTCTTCAAATTATTTTCTCATTTAGGTTGTTACATAATATTAGGCAGAGTTCCCTGTGCTGTGCAGTAGGTCCTTGTTGGTTATCCATTTTAAATATAGCAGCACTGCAACTAAGAAGTCCGCATGCCACAACTAAGTGCTGGCACATCCAAAATAAATAAGTAAGTAGACTAAGTAAGTAAGTAAGTAAGTAAATAAATAAATAAATATTTAAGAAAATATAGCAGTGTGTACATGTCAATCCCAAACTCCCTGACTATCCTTTGTTACATAATATTAGGCAGAGTTCCCTGTGCTGTGCAGTAGGTCCTTGTTGGTTATCCATTTTAAATATAGCAGCACTGCAACTAAGAAGTCCGCATGCCACAACTAAGTGCTGGCACATCCAAAATAAATAAGTAAGTAGACTAAGTAAGTAAGTAAGTAAATAAATAAATAAATAAATATTTAAGAAAATATAGCAGTGTGTACATGTCAATCCCAAACTCCCTGACTATCCCTTCTCCCCATTCTTACCCCAGTAAACGTAAGTTCCTTTTCTAAGTCTATATGAGTCTGTTTCTGTTTTGTAAGTTCATTTGTATCATTTCTTTTTAGATTCTGCTTATAAGCATTATCATATGATATTTCTCTTTCTCTGACTTATTTCACTCTATGACAATCTCTAGGTCCACCCATGTTCCTTCAAATGGCATTATTTCACTGTTTTTAATGGCTGAGTAATATTCCATTGTATATCTGGTCCATTCGGACCATGTTATTCTCAGGATATATGCTCAGGAGTGGGATTGCTGGGTCATATGGTAGCTCTATTTTCAGTTTTATAAGGAACCTCCATAGTGTCTGTACCAATTTGCATTCCCATCAACAGTGTAGGAGGTTTCCCTTCTCTCCACACCCTCTCCAGCACTTATTATTTGTAGATTTTTTGATGATAGCCATTTTGACTGGTGTGAGGTGATATCTCACTGTAGTTTTGATTTGCATTTCTCTAATAATAAGAGATGTTGAACATCTTTTCATGTGCCTCTTGGCCACCTGTATGTCTTCTTTGGGGAAATGTCTATTTAGGTCTTCTGCCCATTTTTTGATTGGGTTGTTTATTTTGATGATATTAAGCTGCATGAGCTATTTGTAAATTTTGGTTGTTTTATCTCTTAATTTAAATGGTGACTGCAATAGCTCATCATTCAATAGGCATATTATTTTTATCTCTGAACCAAAAAAGTAATCTGTATTGTAATATTTGAGTATGAATACCCTGATGTTCAACAAACTTTCAGACCATCGATTAGATAGATCTATCTAATCTGTGATAGATTAAATCATGGGACAAGTATTCATTGCTTCTTTTGGGGTCTGTAGTTGGTCATGTGGCTTACTTTGGCCACAGAGATGTCAATGGAGGTGATGAAATCACTCTCCAATATCCTTGCTCAGTTGGGCTTATTCTTTTATACTCTTGCCTTTCACCATGAGAAGAATGTGACTGGAATCGTCCCTGGTCCAGGTGAAAGAGAAACACATGAGATTGATCTGAACCCAATACGCAGCCTGGAGTAACTACAGGAAGAAGAAATAAATGTTCTTTGTACCTACTACAACATAAGACTGTATACGAATGGAATATAGCATACATTGATGATTTTTACTTGACTTAGCAACTTTGGGTCTTGAAAAATAATGATTCTCTAATTTTTTTCCATCAATATTTATTAACTTGCCTTAAATAAATTTCTCTCTCTCTTTCTCTCTCCTTGTTCTTTTTTTAAATGAGTCATTATGGATACAATATTTTTATTCAATAGGTTATAATTTATTTCGAGCATTATTCTTTTTAAAATTTAAATTATATCAAACTGTACAAGGGAATACCCTTAACACTATTATGTTCTTTGGACATGACCCTGTTGTCTCTGGGCACTTCTTTGATTTCTGTAATAAGAGCATATTCAGTGCTGCCCAGATGTGGGATCACCCATTTCTCAAGGATCTCTTATCCAAGTTAGTGGGGAATGGTACTGAAAAATCAAGATATGGGCTCTATGTTATTTTCAGTCTTACTCTAAGTGATTGCTTCTAGTCCTATTGGAAAGCTAAGGGATATATATATATATTCAATTCATGATTTCATATAAAGACCTCAAATGCAAATCCGACATTATGCATTTTTTATATCTAAGGCCAAACTTTTTCTAGAGAAATATACTTCAGTTATTTCCAACCAAAAAAAGAAAGAAAGAAGAACATTTAAGGAGCTGAATACATTATCAAGAGGCAGATGGATTTAAAAACAAACATTGGGAAAGAAGAAGCAGCTGCTTAAGACCAAAGAACAAATGACAAGTTATATCCACAGGCACCTGTTCTTTTGTTTTCTTTATTCCTAAACATGGCAGTTTTTTTTCCCTCCCATTTGTCTCTTTCTTTGCTCATCATAACTCTCTCCCTACATTTTCATCTTCTCTATCTTCTCTTTTTTTCTTATAGTCTTCAGTTTAATTTTTTGTCTCTCATTTGTCATCTGTATCATGTGGAAATTAGAGAAAAGTGAGTGGTATTTTTATACTCTAGCTTGTTCTCTAAATTTATCTATTCAAGACACCAATCCCTTCTCTTAAAAAAAGAAGCATAAAAGGAATTTAATAATAAGCACAACATGGTTGTACTTTCTTCAAGTAATTTTTGCAAAACTTAGCATGTATAAAATCTTTGCTCCTTTTTTCTGCCAAAAGCAAAAAAAAAAAGAAAAACACTTTATAGTTCTAAGATACATATTTTCTGAAACGTCAGTATAGGAAAAGATTTGATGAGAGAACCAACATGTGTTACCTCTTTACTAAAATACAGATATAAAATCCTAGCTTCCTCAATTGAAATTCGTTATCGCGCACAGCACACATTTTAAACCAGAAGTTAGATCCATTAAAAGATAATGAAAATGCTTTACTGTTATAATGATCATTTTGCATTTTATAGTGTTTCCAATAAGAAATCAGAGTAGTGTAAAGACTTCCAGAGATTACCTAGCAAAGCTCTTTGCCTTTTGATATACTACAACAAAAAAATGTAAAACTTTCATACTCTCGGGACATTGTTTAATTCAGAATTATTTATTTAATTCAGGAAGTGTAGGTAACTGTTACTAAATACCGCTTATAATATATATATATATATATATATAAAATATTTTCCCCATATTTTCTTCCTTTACTCCAGTGATATGCCATTATACTTCTTGTTATTTCCATAATGACATGTAATTACAGTCTCACCTCAGAGCACGTGACTAGTTCACCCTGATAATACTTTGTAGCAAATATAGGTTTGGATTTCTCCCTTTCAGTTCTTTGGAATTGATCTTCAACTTGGTATTTTAGTGTTCAGATATATTCTTTACCTTGAAAAGGTATGGAAACTGAATTCTTGACGTTAAAATAATCTATTAATTAATATGCCCTTTAAATGCATACATTTAAATTGAACATTTATATAACAATGGTGAATGAAATTGATTTACATAAAAATCTATAGAGACCTAAAAGTTTTTATGATTTTTGCACACCTCTTCCTCTTAGAATATAAGGTGTTTGCAAGTAGGGAATGAAACCCATCACAGTTGTAACCTTAGTGCTTACCGAAGATCATGGTATTTGTAAAACTTAAAAAACATTTGTTTAAAGAATAAATAGTGAAAGAAGCTAGAGGAATAAATGTATGCATTAAATGAGTTTTTAAAATTAATAATTGGGGGATTTCAGAATTGTTTCCAATGTGGAAGCATCTTTAAATCTTAGTTCCTAGAATGAGATGACTGCATGGAGAGTGGAAGCCAGATTTTTCACCTCAAAAGCTTTCTGAAAAGTAAGCATGAGGTGACGGAGACACAGAACACAGGAAGAAGGGTGGCTGCAGGTACTGTGCATTCACGGCTTCAGTCTGCCTTTAGCTGTTCCCGTTTAAATAACTGCTGAAGACAAGAGTCAGATTTAATTAACACTAGGAATCTGGGGAACTTAACCACAGATCAGTCAATCATCTGTCAAAAATCATAAGTTTTGACAGATGACTCCTAAAACTATGATATTTGAAAACTACAAGTTATGAAATTGGCTTTGATGCCCAAGGGAAGGAAGAACCTAAACCTGCAGTGATTCCGGGGAAGACACACATCCCACCCCTAGTTTTTCCTTATTAAATCTAATCCGTTAACTGTCATGTAGAGGAAACCTGATTTAAAAACAATCCCAATTCCTTTTTTATTATTTATATCTTTCTGTGTTATGGCTCACAGAGGTTTTGTTGTGGTAATGAATGTTTTTATTTGTGTTCACAAAAACTTCTTAATCCAAATGAATGTATCTCTTCTGGTGGGTTTTTGGAAACAGTAACAAAGCAGTGAGAAAGATATTTTGGGATGGTAGGGAAAGGAGAAAAACTTTCTAAATACAAGAGTAGGCTTATAATTCTTAAGGAACAGTTTAAATACTATATAAAATGAGAATTCAGTGAGTTTACCAAGCCTAATAGAGGAAGTCAGAGTTAGGAGGGTTATTCCTACTCAAGGGCTCCAACAGATTCTAATTGCAGGCTTACAGATCTCAGTGAAGGACTTCATACCGGAGCACACCATCAATTTCATGACCCCGGTGCAAGAGACTCGCAACGTTCAGCTGGGCTTTGAGAGATCAGTAAGGGTCAAACTACCAATCAAAATTAAATTTAGGGTTTTTCTAGTTCAACTTCATCATTTTACAGACTCAAAAAGTGAATCTCAGAGATGTAAAGAAACTTACTCTATTTCAGTTTGAAATTTTAAACTAAAGGTACAAAGAAGGTACTATAAGTTTTGTTGAGACTACTTGACTGAATTAAAAACCACTAAAAGAGCAACTTAGGAAACTCATGAGAGTTGAAAGATGCTTCCAGTATCAGATAAGCTGTAGCGTTTCTTTGATTTCACAAAATTGGAACGGTAAATAGAATTTAGAGAGAGTACAGAGGTTTGGTCTCATGAGGTAATTAGTAAGATTTCTCTATTTGCATAGCCTAGGAACCACAAAACATGGGGTTTAAAATAAGGAAATCACAGGTAGCCAAGCAGACAAAGGCAATCCCATTGTATTTCAGTTAACAGAATCACTGAAAACAGAAGATGGATCATTACAAAAGGTGATACAGAGCAAAACAACAACAAAAAATCCAGAATATGTGTAAATAAATTATAGTGACAGTCAATCCTTCTCAAAGCCATGCTAAATCTCAAAAAGAAGAAAATTCTATAGAATATAAAGCTTGAAAATTATTTATCCATTAAAAACTGACATATTATAACTTTCAGTGGAAGCTAGTTGGCATTATTAAAATATGAGAAACACCCAGGAAGACAAACTCCTTCACTGCGTACACTTTTGAGATTAACAAAACCAGGACTATGATGAAAATATTGAAACTCTGTTTCCATATATACATCTGACATTTTATGACAAAGAGGTTATTTCTTAGACATTTTATTTTCTTCCCTTTTCTGGTGATTTATTTTAAATTAAATGATGTAAAATGCTAAGTCAGTTTAAAGTTGCAGCAGAACTAATTCAAATAATGAAATAACCCCTTACAGCAAGTCTTTGAATCATTAGAGGATTTTCAGATAATTTCTTGTGAATGCAAACAAGATAATCATACAAGTGCACATATCAAGTAGCCCTTTCTTCAAACACTAATGGTCATGCATATTCAACAGAATGCAAATATTGACTTTTCTGATAGATTGGATCAGATTGAAAAGTGTCTGATAGGAAAGTATAATCATTTTGTGGAATGTGGCAATGACCTTCATACTCCCAATGCCAAGGATGTATTCCACTTAAATCTCTGATTCTGCTAACCTTTAAACAGTTTCCACAACTTGAGAAATAAAATAGACATCTGGGAAAGGGCAGTCTTTGCCAGTACAATAAAGGCTTGGAAGAAATAAACAGGCCTCGTGTCTCATGATGTTTCTCAGGAGACCCAGACCAACAAAGCCTAAGGTTGCAACTGACTTCTCAAAAAGACAAACCAGCACATGAAAATCTTCCTCCCTCTGAAAAAACTGGGGAGAGAATAGAAAAGGTCAGCTGACTGTATACTAAATAATCAATATATTCTGGAAATATAATACTGAAATTAGCTTGAAGTATTTAATGCTTCAAGGAGAAAAATATCCTAGTACCTTTCAACCAAGATACTGTTAAAAATATTACAACAGGTTTTAAATTTATTGAACATAGACTGATGATGCTCCAAATACAAGTTAAAGCACAGCCATAGGATCAAAACTTAAAAAAATATGGCTAACTATATATTGACTTTTATACATGTACTCTAATAACTTAAAAACGAATGCTACCTTATTGAAATATTAAATGCATTAGATAGTGATGTCAGTCTAATGTCAAAAGGTTACAAACTACATGGTTTCATTCATATGTCACTCTGGAAAAGGTGAAAGTATATGGACAGAAATCAGATCAGCAGGGAAGGTTTGACTGTGGAGGAAAAGCATTAGGGAGTATTACTGGTTGATTGATGGATCTGTCTAGTATCCTGATTTTGGTAGTAATTACAAAATGCTAAACAGGTCTTAAAACTCATAGATCTGTGGGTTTTCTATTCTGTTCCATTGATCTATATTTCTGTTTTTGTGCCAGTACAATACTGTTTTGATTACTGTAGCTTTGTAGTATAGCCTGAAGTCAGGGAGTCTGATTCCTCCAGCTTTGTTTTTCTTTCTCAAGATTGCTTTAGCTATTCAGTGTTTCATGTTTCCATACAAACTGGAAAATTTTTTGTTCTAGTTCTGTGAAAAACGCCATTGGTAATTTGATAGGAATTGCATTGAATGTGTAGATTGCGTTGGGTACTATAGTAATTTTCACAATATTGATTCATCCAGTCAAAGAACATGGTATATCTCTCCAGCTGTTTGTGTCATCTTTGATTTCTTTCATCAGTATCTTACAGGTTTCTGCATACAGGTTTTTGCCTCCTTAGGTAGGTTTATTCCTAGGTATTTTATTTTCTTTGTTGCAGTGGTAAATGTGATTGTTTCCTTAACACCTATGTTCACCTAATCTATGATAAAGGAGGTAAGAATATACAAAGGAGAAAACACAGCCTCTTCAATAAGTGGTGCTGGGAAAACTGGACAGCTATATGTCAAAGAAAGAAATTAGAACACTCCCTAACACCATACACAAAAATAAATCCAAAATGGATTAAGGACCTAAATGTAAGGCCAGAAACTATAAAACTCTTAGAGGAAAACATAGGCAGAACACCCTTTGATGTAAATTGCAGCAAGATCTATTTTGACCTTCCTCCTAGAGTAATGAGAATAAAACCAAAAAAAAAACAAATGGGACCTACTTAAATTTAAAAGCTTTTGCAGAGCAAAGGAAACCATAAACAAGATGAAAAGACAACCCTCAGAATGGGAGAAAATATTTCCAAATGAAGGAACAGACAAAGGATTAATCTCCAAAATATAGAAACAACTCATGCAGCTCAATATCAAAAAAACAAATAACCCAATCCAAAAATGGGCAGAAAACCTAAATAGACATTTCTCCAAAGAAGACATACAGGTGGCCAAGAGGCTCATGACAAGATGTTCAACATCACTAATTATTAGAGAAATGCAAATCAAAACTACAATGAAGTATCACCTCACACCGGTCAGAACAGCCATCATCAAAAATTCTACAAAAAATAAATGCTGGAAAGGGTGTGGAGAAAAGGTAACCCTCCTGCACTGTGAGTGGGAATGTAAATTGATAGAGCCACTATGGAGAACAGTATTGAGGTTCCTTAGAAAACTAAAAATAGAACTACCATATGACCCAGCAATCCCACGACTAGGCATTTACCCAGAGAAAACCATAATTCAAAAAGATACATGCACCCCAATGTTCATAGCAGCACAATTTACAATAACCAGAACACGGAAGCAACCTAAATGTCCATCAACAGAGGAATGGATAAAGAAGACATAGTACATATATATAATGGAATATTACTCAGCCATAAAAAGGAACCAAATTGGTCATTTGTAGAGAGATGTGGATGGACCTAGAGACTGTCATACAGAGTGAAGTAAGTCAGGAAGAGAAAAACAAATATCGCATATTAATGCATGTGTGTGGAATCTAGAAAAATGGTATAGATGATCTTATTTGCAAAGCAAAAACAGAGACACAAACTTAGAGAACCAATGTATTAATCCCTAGGGGGAAAGGGGTGGGGGGTGAGAGGAATTGGGAGATTGGGATTGACATATATACACTATTGATATTATGTATGAAATAGATAACTAATGAGAACCTACTGTATAGCACAAGGAACTCTACTCAATGCTCTGTGGTGACCTAAATGGAAAGGAAATCCAAAAAAAAAAGGGGATATAAGTATACACATAGTTGAGATACTTTGCTGTACAGTAGAAGCTAACACAACATTGTAAGGCAACTATATTCCAATAAAAATTAATTTAAAAAATAAAAGTTATAAACAACAACAAAAAACTCATAGATCTGTGCATGAAAATAAGAAATAAAAAATTTCATATATAAGTGTGTGGATAGAGATATAGAAATAGGTATAGGGATTGATATAAAAGTATATAGATATTTATTCATATATCTCTTGATTATGTGGATAATGGTTGTATGTGTCAATATGTTGTCAAGCTCACGGGACAAAACCTGCCCCCAGATGTTTACAGTAGCTTTATTCATAATTGCCAAAACTTGGAAGTAACCATTATGTCCTTCAGTAGGTGAATGGACAAATAAACTGTGGTCCATCCAGACAATGTAATATTATTCAGCGCTAAGAAGAAATAAAATATAAAGCCATGAAAATACATGGAGGAATTTAAATGTATGTAACTAAGTAAAAGAAGTCAATCTGAAAAGCCTAGGTACCGTGTGATTCTAACCATACAAACCTGGAAAAGGCAAAACTATGGAGACACTAAAAAGGTTAGTAGTGGTCAAGGGTTAGAGGCGAGGGAAGAATGAATAGGCAGGAATGAATGCAAAGGAATTTTAGGGCAGTGAAAATACTCTCTACGATACTATAAAGGTAGATACATATAATAATAATTTTTGAAATCTTATACAACCCCTATAATTGAATTATACCTCAATAAACAGTTAAAAGTCATGTTAAATAAATGTAGATATACAGGAAATAACTTTGGAGAAGCTATTCCCATAATTTTAAATTAAAGCCAAATTTAAATATTCAAAATAAAACAAGGTAAACTTCAGATGCTACACAGTCCAGTGGATTGTATTCAAAGTAGTGAGGTTGAGTCCATGTTTAGTCAAGTCTGTTTTAAGAATTTAGGCTATATGATCAATATTAAAGCAGTTTCTATGTGACTGTCATATCATGATAAGAATTTGATATGTTGGATTTTGGGCAAGAAAGATATATTGGATTATATACAAAATTGCCTTCTTTATCAAAACACTCTTAAAAGTACTTAATTTTGTTTATTTTATTTATTTATTTATTTTGCGGTACGCGGGCCTCTCACTGTTGTGGCCTCTCCCGTTGCGGAGCACAGGCTCCAGACACACAGGCTCAGCAGCCATGGCTCACGGGCCTAGCCGCTCCGCGGCATGTGGGATCTTCCCGGACCAGGGCACGAACCCGTGTCCCCTGCATCGGCAGGCGGACTCTCAACCACTGCACCACCAGGGAAGCCCAATTTTGTTTATTTTTTTTTAGGTTCTTTTGATGCATTTTCAAAGAAAATGATATTGTAAAATCATGATCAATAAAGTTACTTAAATTTTAAACACTTTTAAATATGAATAAATTATTAATACTACCTTGTTATGAAATATGTATAATAAAAATGTGTTAATATAGTATATAAAATGTAATAAAATGTACCAATACTTCTTCTTTTGTAATTTTAACATTAATTCACGTACATATAAATTATAGTATCATTATGTAAATTTCTTTCTTTTCCAACTCATTAATATAGGGAGAAATACAAATAGATATGAAAATTCATAGGATGATATGATAGGTACTACACTGAAAGGCTATTTAGTTTTTAGCTTAAAGTATAATCTTATTCTTTTCCTGAGTAAACATTTTAAACTTAATGCCCTATGAATCATCATAACCTTAGTCGAAAATGAATTGAATAATACACTCACTCCTGAACACTTTCCAGTGAATGAAATATGTGAGACACGACACACAAAGTTTTAAAATTGAATCATAGCTAACAAATAATTACTCTCTCTAGCTAGGTGTTAGATGTACATGCCCAAACTTGCTGTCTTCACTCACCTGGAGATCAGAGTATAGCAGCTACTAGCAGGATGTTAGCAATGGAATCCCAGAAGTGAGTGAATAGAAATAGACTTGGTAAAAAAAAAAAAAAATTATCTAGATGTGGATCAAGTTGCCAACACTGATTTCCCAACAAAATTTATTACACTGTTACTGATTTGGAAATACCATCAAGGCACAAAAATAAAAGGGCTATTAATATATTCAAATTGGAAATACCATGTTTTGATTTCATATAATTTTATCTTAATGTAAATTCACATGATGTATTGTTTTCTCTCATATCTACTGAATAACCAACGCCAATTCATAATGTGCATCTAATTTTGTACCCAGGATACTTGAGCTTTGGGAAAGCAGAAAAACTGAGCTCCTGGAGAACTATCAGTATCCAAGTTGTGAACCTATTTTGGTGGTTCCATCATGAACCATCCTCAACTCTGCATGTTCTTTCTCTTACCTAGTTCAATACTTCTGTTGGAAGATAATTATTTGTAGAAACTTTTTTCATGTATTCTATCAAATATTTTAAGATAGAAGTACAAGTCAAGCTCCTGCATTATTAACTCATTAAAAATATTTATCAAAGATCTACTACATACTAATATTCTATAGATAGGGCATACAGAAGCGACCCAAAAAGATGGAAACCCTGTCCTCACGTAACTCACATTTTAGTGAAGGAAGCGGACATGAACAGGATAAACAAATAAAAGACATAGTTTGCTAAAAGTTTATAAGGCCACAACAAAAGAGAAAGCAGGGTTAGAGGAGAGGAAGTACTAGAATGGCAAGTTTCAATTTTTAATAGAAGGGTCAGAGTAGACCTCATGGAGAAGTTGGCCTTTAAGCATGGACAGACATCAATGATATAAAAGAATAAACCATGTGGACAAGTGAGGAAGTAAGGAAGAGTGTTTCAGAAAGAGGCAGAATGGAGTGCAAAGACCCCAGGAAGAGACTGTCTGATATGTTTTTGCTCAAGAAGCAGCAAGGGGGGTGAGGCAGGAGCAACATGAGTGAAAAGAAAGTGATACTGGCTGAGGTCAGAGATGCAGAGGCAGGAACACATTTCACAGGGCCATGTGAGTAATTTTAGGTCTTTGGCCTTTAGGCTGGTAGAGAGCCATAAGAGTGGTGTGAGCAGAGTGAGTCTATAGGAATCCTTCTGGCTGCTGGACTGAGAAGAGTTTGAAGGGAAGAAAATGCAGGCAGGTAGTGAGTAATTGGGATAAACTTCTAAGCAGAGATACAAAAGCAGTAGAAACAGAGGTGTGGGGCATCTTAGAGCTTTGATATGGAGAGAGTGACCTAGTGAAAGAGAGGATTCAAAGTTGATGCAAGATTTGACTGAGCACATGGAAGGAAGGAGAAGCAAATTGAGAAGATGAAGAGACCAAGAGAAGGAAGAAGTATTCTGGGTTGGATAGGATAAGTTTGAGATGTCTTAGGTATTCATGTATAGATATGTTTCAATATGTCTCACAGTGTGTGTGTGTGTGTGTGTGTGTGTGTGTGTGTGTGTGTGTGTTTTGTTTTCTTTTGTTTTCTAGAAATAAGGCATTATGATGCCTTATGTGATATCAAGTGGTGTCTCCATGGCTTGAATGTCAAATGTAAACCAAGATTTCAAAAAAATTGTCAATAATTATTTTTTCAATAATTCAGTGATGTGGTTGATGTAAAACTTGAAAAAAAAAAGTCATGACACTCTTATATAAATGAACTCATTTCCAAAGGCTCTTGGTAGATTATGCTTCAAAAAAAAGAAAATTGAATGGTTTATGAGTTAACTTTATTACTGAATACAACAATATCAACTAAAAAGGAACAAGAAAAATTATGTAAGTTGCATATGAGGCATTTGATAAATTGTGTGATTTCTTTGAAAAATTATAATATAATTTATACCTGGGAAACAGTGTCCTTTTCAAAAGTATGAAATGAATTTTACCTTTGCATATGTTTTAATCATAATGAAAATTACTCAAAAGTAAATGGAAAAACAGTATACATTTTTTTTTTGCTCTTGGTGTATACAGAAATCAAAGACTTTAAAGCTGTGTGATTATAGGACTTTCTCACACCTTATTACAGGCTCACAAAAGAAGAACTCTTTTCAAGGAATCTGGCTTTTGAATTAAGAATACTCTACCAAGTGACCCAGCAATCCCACTACTGGGCATATACCCAGAGAAAACCATAATTCAAAAAGACACATGCACCCCAATGTTCACTGCAGCACTATTTAAGATAGCCAGGATATGGAAGCAACCTAAATGTCTATCAACAGAGGAATGGATAAAGAAGACATGGTAAATATATACAATGGAATATTACTCAGCCATAAACAGGAATGAAATTGGGTCAATTGTAGAGACACAGATGGACCTAGCAACTGTCATACAGAGTGAAGTAAGTCAGAAAGAGAAAAACAAATATTGTATATTAACGCATGTATGTGGAATCTGAAAAACTGGTACAGACGATCTTATTTACAAAGCAGAAATAGAGACACAGATGTAGAGAACAAACATATGGATACCAAAGGGGAATGTGGGGTGGGATGAATTAGGAGATTGGGATTGACATATATACACTACTGATACTACGTATAAAAGAGACAACTAATGAGAACCTGCTGTATAGCACAGGGAAATCTACTCAGTGCTCTGTGGTGACCTAAATGAGAAGGAAATCCAAAAAAGAGGGGATATATGTATACATACAGCTGATTCACTTTGCTGTACAGTATAGACTAACACAATAGTGTAAAGCAACTATACTCCAATAAAAATTAAAAAAAAAAGAAACTAGAGAAATAAACCAGAAAAAAAAAAGGTATGCTTACACTATACTGTAATATATTAAATGTGCAATAGGAGAACT
This sequence comes from Neophocaena asiaeorientalis asiaeorientalis, assembly GCF_003031525.2. NCBI lineage: Eukaryota > Metazoa > Chordata > Mammalia > Artiodactyla > Phocoenidae > Neophocaena > Neophocaena asiaeorientalis. The sequence continues at coordinate 23,072,742 of NW_020185337.1, read as the reverse complement.
TCCCAGGTGATCCAGTGGTTAAGAATCTGCCTCCCAATGCAGGGGGTGAGGGTTCAATCCTTGGTTGGGGAACTAAGATCCCACAGGTCGTGGAGCAACTGAGCCTGCAAACTGCAACTACTGAGCCTGAGCCCTCTGGGGCCCGTGCGCCACAACTAGAGAGACTGTGTGCTGCAGCTATTGAGCCCACGTGCTCTGGAGCCCATGCACCACAACTAGAGAGAAGCCCACATGCCACAACTAGAGAAGCCTACATGCTGCAACAAAAGATCCTGCATGCTGCAACAAAGATCCTGTGTGCCACAACTAAGATTCAATGAAGACAAATAAATAAATATTTAAAAAAAAAAAGAATACCTTAGTGGAATGCCTTTTTGTGACAAGGGGGGGAGGAGTAGTGAATAACACTAAATTTATTTTCACCTGATTTTTGGTTTCTGTGAACATGTATGTGTGTGTGTGTGCATGGTATGCACATGCCTATGTGTAAGACAGTTGTTTTACTTGGAATATATAATTGATTCAAATATTAACAATTTGTGTAATAAGATTACAGGTTATTAAACGTGGCCAAGATGGTAGAGTAGGAAGACCCTGAGTTCCCCTCTCCCATGGGCACACCAAAATTACAACAATTTACAGAGCAACTGTCTACGAAAATGACATGAAAGCCAGCAGAAAACACTTTCCACAACCAAAGGTATAAAGAAGGAATGACAAAGAGATGGGTGGGAGTGTCAGAGACTATATATAGACCACCCACAGGTAGACAGCCCACAAACAGATAGGAGGATAATCACAACTGCAGAGATTCTCCTCAAGGAGAAAGGGGTCCGAGCCCCACATCAGGCTCCACAGCTTAGGGAACCTGCAATCAGGAAGCATATCTGGCTTTGAAGACCAGTGTTGCTTGTGCATGGGAGCTGGGGGGCTGTAGGAAACAGAGACATTGCTCTTAAAGGGTGCACTAAAAATCTCATATGCTCCAAGGCAGACTGCAGAGGCTGTAATTTGAAAGGAACCTGGGTCAGACACACTGGTTGATCTTGGAGAGCTTCCCAGAGAAGCAGGAGACAATTGGGATGCTACCTGAGAGCACAGACTCTGGAGGCAGCCGTTTTATGGAGCTCCTTCTTCCACGAGGACAGTGGTGCCGGGAAGCACCATTTTGGAGTCCTTCCTGTAGCCTATTAGTGTCTGGGGATCAGCAGCCCAACAGTGATCTATATCAGCCTAGGGACCTCAAGGACCCTGCTGCCAGCCATGCTAGGACCCAGCCATGCCCACCAGTGGCCAGCACCAGCTCTGGGACTCCCTACGCTACACAGCCAACCATGCCAGGACTAGGCCCCATCCACCAATGGGCTGGCAGCCACCAAAGACGGCAGGGCTGAAAGTCAACCAGACCAGTATGCTCACCTTCCTCAGCCCCACCACAACAGAATGGCCCACACAGTCCATGTGAAGTGCACCCCTAGAGCATATAGCTCTGAGGATCAGAGGGGAGAGTGTTGCTATGCCCCAAAGGATATATCCAAAACAAGGTTACTTCACTATGATTGATTGGGAAACATAACCAACCTATCTGATACATAGAAACAAACATAATGAGTTAGGAAAAATAAGAAGAAAGAGGAATATTCTCCAAATGAAGGAATAAGACAAGACTGCAGAAAAAATAAATAAACAAAGAAGAGATAAGCAATCTACCTGATAAAGAGTTCAAGCAAGTGACCATAAAGTTGCTTAACAAACTTGGCAGAAGAATGGATGAACACAGGAGAATTTTAATAAAGATTTTAAAAATATAATGAAAAACCAAATAGAGCTGAAGAAGAGAGTAACATAAATTTTAAAAATACACTAGAAGAAATCAACAGTAGACAAGATGGTACAGAGGAATGGATCAGTAAACTGGAAGACAAATTAGTAGATATCACCCAAACTGAACAGAAGGAGAAAAAATAACTTTAAAAAATGAGGATAGCTTAAGAGACCTCTGTGATGACATCAAACATGCTAACATTTGCATTATAGGGGTCCCAGAAGTAGAAGAGAAAAGAAGAAAACGGGAGAGAATTTATTTGAAAAAATAATAAATAAAAACTTCCTTAACCTGGGGAAGGAAATAGACATCAGTTGCAGGAAGGACAGAGAGTCCCAAAGAAGATGAACACAAAGAGGACCACAACAAGACACATTATAATTTAAATGGCAGAAATTATAAAGAATATTAAAAGTAGCAAGAGAAATTCAACTACATACTTAAAAGGGAACTCTCTGACTTTGCAGAAAATTTGCAGGCCATAAGGGATGTTAATAACATAGTCAAAATGATGAAAGAAAAAACCTTCAACCAGGAATACTGTATGTGGCAAGGCTATCATTCAGATTTGACAGAGAGATAAAGAGTTTTACAGACAAGCAGAAGCTAAGAGTTCAGTGCCACTCAACTGGACTTACAAGAAATGTTAAAGGGACCTTCCTAAGTGGAATAAAAAGACCACAATTTTAATGCTCCAATCAAAATACATAGAGTGGCTGAAGGAATTAAAACAAAAACAAGACTCATATTTATGCTGCCTACAGGAGACTCCCTTCAGCTCTAAAGACACACAGACTGAAAGTGATAGGATGGAAAATGAGATTCTGTGCAAATGGAAAAGAAAAGAAAGCTGGGGAAACAATATTTATATTAGACAAAACAGAATTTAAAACAAAGACTTTAATAAGGAAAAAAGATGGACATTACATAATGATAAAGGGACTAATCCAACAAGAGAATATAACATAAGTATAAATGCACCCAAAATAGGAACACCTAATTACATAAAGCAAAACTTAACAATCATATAATGAGAAATTGACAGTAACAGAATAATAATAAGGGACTTTTAACACTCTAATTACATCAATGGACAGATCAACTAGACCAAAAATCAATACGGAATAACTGGCCTTAAGCACACATTATACAAAATGTACTAAATAAATACATACAGGACATTATACCCCCCAACAGAAGAATACACATTCTTTTCAAGTGCACATGAAACACTGTCGAGGATAGATCACATCCTGGGCCACAATACACGTCTTGGTAAACTTAAAAAGACTGAAATCATATCAAGCATCTAATCTGACCACAATGGTATGAGACTAGAAATCAATTAAAGGAAAAAAAACTGCAGAAAAGGCAAACACAAAGAGGGTTAACCATATGCTAATAAACAACCAGTGGGTCAAGAAGAAATCAAAGGAAACATTTAAAAAATAACCAGAGACAAATGAAAATGGAAACATAATGATCCAAAATCTATGGGATGCAGCAAAAATAGTTCTAAGAGGGAAGTATATAGTGACACAAGCCTACCTCAGGAAACAACAAAAAAAATCTTAAGTAAAAAATCTAACCTTACAGCTAAAGGAACTATAAAAAGAACAAAGCCCAAAGGTAGTAGAAGGAAAAAGATAATAAATATCAGAGCAGAAATAAATGAAATAGAGAAAAAATAGTCTATCAATGAAACTAACAACTGTTACAAAAAAACAAAAACAAAATTCATAAGCCTTTAGCCAGACTTACCCAGAAAAAGACAGATGGTCCAAATCAATAAAATCAAATGAAAAGAAGTTAAACACACAGAAATCTAAAGGATTGTAAGTGATTTCTGTGAACAATTATACACCAAAAAGTAGACAGCCTAGAAGAAACAGATAAATTCCTAGAAAAATACAATGAAGAATGAATCAAGAAGAAATAGAAAACATGTACAGATTACCAGTAATAAAGTGAAATCAATAATAAAAAATATCCCAACAAACAAAAGCCTAGGATCTGATGGCTTTAAAGTTAATACTACAAAATACTTAAAGAAAAGTTAACATCTGTCTTTCCCAAAGTATTCCAAAAAGCTCAAGAGGAGGGAACACTTCCAAACTCATTTTATGAGGCGAACATCATAATGATACTAAAAAAAGACAAAGACACCATAAAAAAAAAAATAGGCCAACATCACTGATAAACATAGATGCAAAAATCCTCAACAAAATATCAGCAAACTTAATTCAATACTACATTAAAAGGGTCATACAACATGAGCAAGTATGAGTTATCACAGGGATGTAAATATTTGCAAATCAAACAACATGATATACCATATTAGCAAATTTAAGAATAAAAATCGTATTATCATGTCAACAGTTGCAGAGAAAGCTTTTGACAAAATTTAACATACATTTATGATAAAAACTCTCAGCAAAGTGAGTATAGAGGAATTATACCTCAACTTAATAAAGGCCACATATGTCAAACCTACAGCTAATATCATACTCAATGATGAAAAGCTGATGGAATTTGCTCTAATATCAGAAACAAGACAAGGATGCCCACTCTCCTCACTTTTATTCAGCACAGGACTGGAAGTCTTAGCAACAGAAATCAGTCAAGGAAAAGAAATAAAAGGAACCCAATTTGAAAAGACAGATGTAAAACCATGTCTCTTTACAGATGACATGAAACTATGTATAGAAAATTCCTATGGCACCAGCAAAATACTATTAGAACTAATAAATAAATTCACTAAAGTTGCAGGATACAACATTAGTGTACAGAAATCTGTTCACTTCCATACACCAACAATGTTACCAAAAAGAAATTAAGAAAACAATTCCATTTACAATTGCATCAAAAAAGATAAATTACATAGGGATAAATCCAACCAAGGAGGTAAAACACTTGAATTCATAAAACTACTACCATATTGGTAAAATAAATTGAAGATGACACAAATAAATGGAAAGATATACTAAGTTCATGGATTGGAAGAATTAATATTGTTCAAATGATCTTAATCCCCAAGGCAATCTACACATTCAAAGCATGTCCTATCAAACTTCCAAAGGAAATTTTCACAGAACTAGAATGAAGAATTCTAAAATAGGTATGGGAACAAAAAGAGCCTGAGTAGCCAAAACAATATTGAGAAAGAAGACCAAAAACTTGAGGTGTCACGTTTTTCTAACTTCAGACTATACTACAGAGCAACAGTAGTCAAAACAGTATGATACTGGCACAAAAACAGACACACAGATCAATGGAACAGAATAGTGAGACCAGAAATGAACCACACTTAGACTGCAAACTAATTTATGACAAAGGAGGGAGGAATATACAATGAGGAAAAGGCAGTCTCTTTGATAAACTGTGTTGGAACACTGGACAGCTATATATAAAAGAATCAAACTGGACTATTTCCTCACACCATATACAACAGTAAATTCAAAATGGCTTAAACACTTAAATGTAAGACCTGAAATCATAAAACTTCTAGGAGAAAACATAGGCAGTACACTCTTTGACATCGGTCTTAGCAATATTATTTTGGATATGCCTCCTCAGGCAAGGAAAATAAAAGTAAAAATAAAAAATTGGGACCTGGGCTTCCCTGGTGGTGCAGTGGTTGAGAGTCCGCCTGCCGATGCAGGAGACACGGGTTCGTGCCCCGGTCCGGGAAGATGCCACATGCCGCGGAGCGGCTAGGCCCGTGAGCCATGGCCGCTAAGCCTGTGCGTCCGGAGCCTGTGCTCCGCAACGGGAGAGGCCACAACAGTGAGAGGCCCGCGTACCGCAAAAAAAAAAAGATTGGCAGAAGAACTGAATAGACAGTTTTCCAAAGAGGAAATGTGGATGGTCAACAGGGACATGAAAAGATGCACAACATCATTAATCATCAGGGAAATGCAAATCAAAACCACAATGAGATATCACCCCACACTTGGCAGAATGGCCATCCTCAAAAAGAACACAAATAACAAATGTTGGCAAGGATGTGAAGAAAAAGGAACACTTGTACACTGTTAGTGGGAATGTAAATTGGTGTAGCCACTGTGGAAAATAGTATGGAGGCTTCTCAAAAAACTAAACATAGAACTACATATAACCCGGCAATTCCACTCCTGGGTATATATCCAAAACAACCAAAAACATCAATTTGAAAAGATACATGCACCTTGATGTTCATAGCAGCATTACTTACAATTGCCAAGATATGCAAGCACCCTAAATGTCCTCAACAGATGAATGGATAAAGAAGACTGATGTGTGTATGTATATATAGAGAGGGATAGATATAGATATAGATGTATAAATATCTCTCTCTCTCTCTCTCTCTCTCTCTCTCTCTCTCTCTATATATATATATATATATATATATATAAGAAGCCCCCACAAAACTGATCACAAAAATAACACTTAAAAAAATACATGTCATCATTATTCTCACATGGATTCCAACCATGACCAATGACATGAAAAATCATCATTGTCATTCAACTATAAGAACATCAATGACCAACATCCGAAAAACTCAGCCACTGATAAAAATCATCAACAATACATTTATCGACCTCCCAACCCCACCAAACATCTCATCGCGATAACTTGGCTCTTTACTAGGCATCTGCCTGATCCTACAAATCCTAACAGGCCTAATACTAGCAATACACTACACACCAGACACAACAGCTGCCTTCTCATCAGTAGCACACATCTGTCGAGACATCAACTACGGATGAATCGTTTGATACATGCATGCAAACGGAGCTTCCATGTTCTTTATCTGCCTTTACGTTCACGTAGGACGTGGCCTACCTTATGGATCCTATGCCTTTCGAGAAACATGAAACTTTGGAATTATTCTACTGCTTACAGTTACAGCTACGGCATTTATAGGCTATGCACTACCATGAGGAAAAATATAATTCTGCAGAGCAACAGTTATTACAAACCTCCTCTCATCAATCCCATACATCGGAACCACTCTTGTTGAATATATCTGAGGCGGCTTTTCCATAGACGAAGCAACACTCACACGATCCTTCGCTTTTCACTTCATTTTCCCTTTCATCAATACAGCACTAGCAGCTGTCTACCTACTATTCCTCCACGAAACAGGATCCAACAACCCCACAGGAATCCCATCTGACACAGACAAAATTCCATTCCATCCCTATTACACAATCAAAGATATCCTAGGTGCCCTACTACTAATCCTAGCCTCACTAATACTAGTCTTATTTTCACCCAACTTGCTAGGTGACTCCTACAGCTACACCCCGGCAAACCCACTTAACACACCACCACACATCAAACCAGAGTGACCTTTTCTATTCACATATGCAATTCTAAGATCAATCCCCAACAAACTAGAAGGAGTCTTAGCCCTATTACTCTCAATACTGATTCTAACATTCATCCCAATACTCCACACATCCAAAGAGCGAAGCATAATATTCCGACCTCTCAGCCAGTTCTTATTTTGAGGGCTAACGGCAGATCTATTAACACTAACATGGGTTGGAGGACAACCCGTAGAACACCCCTTCATCATTATCAGACAACTTGCATCTATTTTATACTTTCTTTTAATTTTAGTGCTAATGCCAGTAACTAGCATCATCGAAAACAATTTCCTGAAATGAAGAGTGTTTGTAGTATAACACATTTCCCTGGTCTTGTAAACCAGAAAAGGAGAACAACACACCTCCCTAAGACTCAAGGAAGAAGCCCTAAACTTCACTGCCAACACCCAAAGCTGAAATTCTACTTAAACTATCCCCTGAAATTATATTATAAGACATTTACAAAATTATTAAGTACTATGTCAGTATTAAAACAGTCCGTTTTGTCACATACTACTATGTACATCGTGCATATTTGCACCACCACATTAATGAGTACATACATCTTATACATACATATTACATTATTTGTATAATCGTACATTACATTATTTACCCCATGCTTATAAGCATGTACATTATATTATTAGCATTGTATAGTACACACAGGTTATTAATCATACACAGTGCATTAAGTCAAATCAATTCCAGTCAACATGCAGATCCAGTCCATTAGATCACAAGCTTAATCACCAGGCCTTGTGAAACCATCAACCCGCTTGGCAGGTGCCCCTCTTCTCTCTCCAGGCCCATAACTTTTGGGGGTTTCTATTGATGAACTTTATCAGACATCTGGTTCTTACTTCAGGGCCATCTCACCTAAAATCGCCCACTCTTTCCCCTTAAATAAGACATCTCGATGGACTAATGACTAATCAGCCCATGCTCACACATAACTGTGATTTCATACATTTGGTATTTTTTAATTTTTAGGGAGGATGCTTGGACTCAGCTATGACCTTAAAGGGTCTTAACACAGTCAAGCAAATTGTAGCTGGACTTTAATTGAAGATTATTTAGCAGCATCAACAATCCATGGTGTGCAGTTCAGTCAGTGGTCACAGGATATAACGATGTTACACATGTACATACATGCAGTAGACATAGCATTCCACTCTCCCCCAACCCCAACTAAAACAACATACCATCAAAACAAATCAGCCTCACAACGCCCCCATCGTACCAATAATCTACTTAGACATGCACCACCCATACAGACAGACATCTCCCTAGATTCATCAGCCATTTTATCAAAAAGTTAATACTAAACCTGACACAAACCTCACAACACAGCCATACAAACACCACCTATGTATAACAAGTTGATATAGTTTAAACAACCTCTAAAGCAAGGCACTGAAAATGCCTAGATGAGCTTACTAGCCCCATAAACACACAGGTTTGGTCCCAGCCTTTCTATTAGTTTTTAATAGAATTACACATGCAAGTATCTGCCCTCCGGTGAGAATGCCCTCTAAATCACTAAGATTAAAAGGAGCAGGTATCAAGCACACTATACCAGTAGCTCACAACACCTTGCTCAACCACTCCCCCACGGGAGACAGCAGTAATGAGAATTAAGCCATAAACGAAAGTCCGACTAAACCATATTAATTAAGGTTGGTAACTTTTGTGCCAGCCACCACGGTCATACGAATGACCCAAATTAATAGAATTATGGCGTAAAGCGTGTTAAAGAATAATACAAAATAAAGTTAAATCTTGATTAAGCTGTAAAAAGCCATAATTAAAGTAAAAATAGACTACGAAAGAGACTTTAACATATCCTGACTACATGATAGCTAAGACCCAAACTGGGATTAGATACCCCACTATGCTTAGCCGTAAACCCAAACAATCATAGGAAGCAGATTATCTGCCAGAGTACTACTAGCAACAGCTTAAAACTCAAAGGACTTGGTGGTGCTTCACACCCCTCTAGAGGAGCCTGTTCTATAATCGATAAACCCAAATATTAGCAGCAGCCCTTGCTAATTCAGTCTATATACCGCCATCTTCAGCAAACCCTAGAAAGGAGCAAAAGTAAGCAAAGTATACTTACATTGAAAGTAAAGTATGCACAATGGAATACTAGTCAGCCATTAAAAAGAACAAAACACTGCCATTTCAGCAACATGGATGGACTTGGAGGGCATTATGCTAAGTGAAATGTCAGACAGGAAATTCAAATACTGTGTGATATCACTTACATGTGAAATCTAAAAAACACAACAAATTAGTGAATATAAGAAAAAAGAAGCCAACTCACAGATACAGAGAACAAACTGATGTTCACCACGGTGGAGGGGAGGAGGGGCAATATAGGGGTGGGAGAGTAGGGAGTAAAAACCATTGGGTGTAAGATAGGCTCAAGGGTGTAATGTACAACAGGGAGAATATAGCCAATATTTTGTATTAACTGTAAATGGAAAGTAACCCTTAAAAATGTACAAGAATAAAAAAAAGTTTAATGAAAATAAGTTAAATAAACAAATAAATAAATAATTATTTAGATAAGGTGGTGGATGATCTATGGCATTTTGAATGTTGATCCTGGCTTTACTCATAATTTGTGTTTTTTCTTAGGTCAAATATCTCCAATGTTTTCTGTGAATAACCCTATTTTTAAGTGCAGCATCCTGTAGGTGATAGGATTTTGTGACCTCTAGTCTGGTGTATAAGTTTATTACCACAATGTTATATAATTGGATGAAACTTCCAACAGGCTATATAATCCAAGATAGGCAATTAAAAAATCATTTACATGTAAAAAGTATTTTCAAATACTCTATTTCCTCTGGCCATCTTAATTTTAGGAAAAAAATTAACAACATAGCAATGAGAGTAAAATATAAGTGATAGTTTGGATGCAAAGCAGATGTGAAGTATTTGAAAAAAATCTTTAGAGAGCAATGTAAGAAAATAAATGAGGCTACAGTTATACTGAAAATATTGTCAAGCTCTTGGTTTTGAAGTTTTCCTGCTTAGTCTCTGAAATAACCCAAGTTACATGAGTTATAACCCTTCATGGAACTGGTAACCATAAGGGATGACACAGCCTGTGATGATTGTGTTACCATAAACTACCTTCATTAAAGGAATTAGACCTCCTCTCTAGCGAATTATTCAGATGTTGGAGGAAGAAACTAACATGGGCTGAAAATATTGTTTAAATGACAAACGATGATGCTTTCAGAAATGCCAGGAATAATGTCAAAGATGGCAAAGAGGCCATATCCTTGAGATAATTATGGTGCTTAAGAAAATGAATGAATATAAAATGTGTTGAAAGAGAACTTCAAAGAGCATATGTGTTTTTAATACTGTTTACAAAAAAAATAGGTGACATATATTGGTCAAAATGAACTATGAGAATTCTATAAAAATATGTCCAATACTTAAGTTATCAATAACAAATTTTTATTACATTTCAGGTTTTTAGAACTGTTCAAGTTTTAACAAAGATTGCTTATAAAGACATTAATTTGTTTTACTTCCACATTGAAAGAAATATGAAGTTAACTATTTAAGATAAAGACCACATGCTGTAATAAAGAATACATTATCTGACTATGCAGATAAATGCTATGCCACGTGGACCAAAGTTATAAAATATTTGTTCTATTTAAAGTAATGATAGAAAATAAACAACAAACAGTCCCCTGAAAGTAAAATGTTGAAAATGGAATATTAACTTTAATCTGGTAACATAAATTAATATTGATGAGAAAACAAAATTGCTTTGAAATTAACTCCTTTTTTGTATAGTAAATATCTTTCTAATTAACTACGTATAGCAAATACTTCATGGTGTCACTTAGGTATTTGTACTCATCAGCAAATAGATTGCCTAAAAAAAGTCTAATAAGAGAATAACCCTCTTCTGGGAAAATGACAATGCATTATGCATGCACAAATGATCATTTGGATATGACGTTTTAATGTGGCTGAATTACCACCATGAGAGCCAACAAATCTCACTTATGCCTCAATTATATCTTAATTTTAGAAATGAAAATTTCAAGTATAATCCATAAGTCTTAAAATTTTGATAGCCTACTTAAAATAATGATATAAAAATCACATTCCTTGTAATTCTTCCTTAGACAATTCACATGAAAACCATCAAAGTCATCGCTAAGTCTAGTCAAAAGTCAAAACAGTTTTCTGAGGTCAAATTCAGCTCTGATTTCACAGGTAAAACACAAGTCGATTTTTAAACACAAGTAATCCGTTTTTGCTGGATTCTTCAGGCACTATAAGGTCAGCCTGCACTAACTGATTGAAGACTGAAATTGATTCTGATGAGCTGATCTGAGATACTGTATTTGAAGTTCTTTTGCTTAGGGGCTATCAGGAGAACAGATGTCAAGAGGTTTGACTTCTAGCAGCATTAGCCAGTATCTCTGTGCTTACACTTCTGCCTGCCAGGCACAAAGACTCAAGTATCCATAGGGTGAATAATTCATGCTTTAAAATTGAAGGTTGAATATTTTCTTTTTTTAATGTACCACTTACAGACTTAAAAGAACAGAAAAGGCTATATTTCTTACACATTTTTTAAAAATTTAAACTACTGAGAAATAAAATAGTAAAGTTAAAGTAGTATTTTTGGATGATTGGGCAAAATCACCTCTGTACAATGACCTTTATAATCTAATAGGAGATTGAGAAATTGTGTTACTAAAATAAATGCTATTATTTTTTAGAGGTCATAATTATAAACTATCTTACAGGGGTTGTGGAAGTAGATGTAAAATAGGAATTGCAGGAATATCAGTCCTTGGTACAAAATAAGGAAACAAGAAAATAAAGGGAGAGAGAGAGAGAACATGCCTGGTAATGTTTGGCAAGGTATTAAAACTGTAAGTGTTGGAAACAGAATATTAAAAGTACCATATAATTATATATAAGCAATGAAATTTCATATCCTATGAATTTAGATTTGTTAGAAACTATAAGTGGATGAGCAAACACAATTTTAAATTTGAATTCCAAAAAATATCCAAACAATAACAAGAAGTCCTGAGATTTTGTGATTTTGATTTAGTTTCATAATAACAAACAAATAAAAATTATCAGTTACCAATTATAATCTACCTGCCATGGGCCAGGAGCCGAATACAGTACCTACCCCCTTCCATGGGGAATTTGTTCCGAGACCCCCAGGGATGCCTTAAACTGCACAAAGTACCGAATCCTTCACATACTATGTCTTTTCCCATACTAACTGGTGTGGAATGTGTATAGGGTGCATATGCTGGTCAAAGGGATGATTCATGACCCCAGAGGGACAGAACTGGTGGGTGTGAGATTTCATCACACTACTGAAAATTGCATGGAATTTAAAACTTATGAATTGTTTGTTTCTGGAAGTTTCTATTTAATATTTTCAGACCCTGGAATGCAAAACCTCAGATAAGGGGGGAGAGGCTGCTGTACCGTATTTATATCTTTATCTCATTCAGATTGTTAAAGAGGGAAACTCCTCAGCAAATTCTTCAGTGTACTGTATACAGTGCAAGATGGAAAACCAGATAAGATAGTGAAAATGTTGTATCCCCTTTAGGGAGAAAAAGTCAGTGTTTTATAAGTGCGTGTGTCTGCGCATCACATTCATTGCTATGATATGCTTATAATGCAGTTGGTATCACGCTCTCTTGTACAGGTGAAGAACATCGTATATGTGGAGTGAAAGTGAGGTGATATTTAGCAGCTAGTAAGGACTGTGAAAAGAAGGCATCATTGAATAGAAGTTAAGAGTCACATGGTCATGAGTTCAAATCACAACTAAGTCACTTGCTGGCCATTAGATCTTAGACACATTGCATTGTTTCTGTGAGTTTTAGTTTTCCTCGTTGTATATGAAGGGTCTGGTGGTAAATACATTTATATGTTGTGAGCTGTTAATTGGATAATGTACACAAGGCTCCTTCTGATAAGGATATATGCCTGTGTGTGTGCCTTGTACTGTGTTTACACACATGCATAACATTCAAATAGTGTGAGTGCACGTGTTTATTACTTCAAGAAATGATAGTGTTCTTACTGCTAGCACCAGGATTCAAGCCCAGGGTTATTTTTACACCAAAACCCACATTCTCTCGGCATTAGTGCCAAAACCACAAACTTCTCATTCTCTTGTTTCTTTAATGCAGATTAAGAAAAATGATTTATTCTCCTTTACTTTATTTTTATTTAAAATTCTATACCTGATTGGAGGTCTTGTTTCAGACACTGTGGCTAGGTAAAGAGAAACTGCCTATCCATTAGGGCAGCATTTTTAGATTACAAGGGCAATCATAATATTATAAGTTTGCAAGATAGAGTTGAAATTGCCTACTGTTTTCTTTAAAATTTATTATTTTGTTTGATCAAGTTAGAAATTTAGCATTTCATATAGGAATATTGTACCTAAACTGATGATATGCAAAATTTTTACATTTGGACCAATACTGCTATAAACTCAAAGAGATTGATATTTTATGATTTTATGTGCAGCTTTTATAACGTATATCTGCTTCACTGCACAGCTTTAACTAGCACACTAACACAGAACTACTGTTTCAAAATAATTTCAGAGGAAAAGATCTACTTTAAAATCAGCAAAATTATTTCCCCCAATCCAGCCTGCCATCCCACGGTTAACTCGTGCTCCTATATCAGGTATCAGATTAGTGGTTGCTTTGTCTAGTAAACCCTCCATGAATCCAACCACAGCACAGGGCTCCATAAGGCAGAGACTGCAGCTAGGTGTGTCCATTTCATGTTGTCTTGTCCTGTCAGTTATTCAATTACAGTTGTTATTTTCAGTTTGTTAACTATGAGATTACACCTACTTTGTTGATGATCCTATTGACTAAACAAATGGCTACAAATGCAAAAATCCAGTGTATTGTGGTTTGCTTCAGGATATGGCAGTCACCAGATTCTAGTTCTATACACATAAGGAGACTTAATAGAATCAGATAAAACACTGGCAATCTACCACATAGACCCAAATACACTTATTTTATGTGAAGTCTTTCCTTATTACATAAGAGAGTTTTCTTCTATCTTACTGCAGTATTTTGCTACATTGGTAATCAAATACCACATTATTATTACAGTTATTTGTTTCATGTCTAACGCTGCTTTTCTTCTGTAGACCTTGGGTTATTAAAGGTTATTAGCAGGGGCCAACCATCATCTTGTTTTATCTATCACAATATCTGGCAAGGAGTAATATAATGCTACATTTACATTTACTGTGGGCCAGATGTTGGTCAGTCTATGTGCTTTAGTGAGTTCATTTTCCATCAACACTATAAGGTAGGAACTGCCATGTCTACTTTGGAGATGGGAAACTAAGGCATAGTGACCAAAGACATTCAGAATTTACATTCAGATGATTGGCTTTGAAATTTGAACTCTAAATTGTTATAGTATGTTATCTTAGCAGATTCGGTACTAAATAAATTAATGCTTAGAGAAGACAGGAAGGAAAAGAAAGGAAAAAAGAAAAGAAAAAAAGAAAAAAGATAGCAAGTCAATCAGGAAGAAAAGAAGGTAGGGAGGAAAGAATAGTATTTAACTTACAATGAATTAAATGATGAAGACAGAATGAATGGTATGCTATGATCCATAAGAATGACCTATTTAATATATATACATATATAACATAAATGTAACATGCAGAAATTAATAAAATATTATTTCATTAAATGATATATATGCAAATTATACATAATGTTCTATTCATTTAACACTTTATATGAATAAAGTTCCTTTTCACATATTGCTTCATTTTTTACTACCTTACTGTTTAGGCTAGGGCATCTTATTTCATATCCTCCTGCCCTTTCAGGGTGAATTACACCACTGGATTTCCAGGTTGCAGGCAGCATGTCATGGGACTTTACAGCCTCCATAATTGTGTGAGCCAGTTTCTCTTAATAAAGCTAGCTCTTCCTCTCTTTGTCATATCTATATATCTATATCTCTCTCTCTATCTCTGTATCTACTGTTTCTCTGGAGAACCCTAATACAAATTTTGGAAACAAGAGTGTTTCTAAAGAAATATTGACAGAATTTAACGATGAGAGAACGAATTTTCTGAATTGGTTCTCGGCTTTCTGGAACATCCTCCTCAGTCTTATTAGATTTAAAGACACTGAGGACTATACTTCCATTAATAAACAGGACACTGACTGTCCATGATATGAACTGTTTATAGAGATATGCAAAAAATATGCTTATTTTACACTATGCTTCTAATTACTTATAAGAAACAAGGAGCTAAGCGACTGTATATGATTCTTTTGAACATTTTTGGAAAACTGATGAATATAATGATTGGTTGCTCTTAATGTCACTGGATAAAGTGGTGAAAGAAAAGGATGAGTTCAGGGTTTAGAATTCCCAGATCAAGCAGTACATAAATAACCCAAGAGCTTCTGTGAGTGCACCACTGAAGGAAACCCTTGTCTCCTGTAGCTGCAGGGTTAAAATTGTTAAAAATCAAAAGCACCACTTTATCCTGTGAATGGCTGAATTAAAATGCAAGCGGAACTCTCAGCCTTGCAGGGTGTCTACTGCTACAGTGAGGGCATTGATCGGGAAGGAACAGGATCCCATAGGTTGAGATGGGGATATATGGTAAGATGCTTACGAAGGTGAGAATATCGAGTCCCTAAATTCTGATGAGTCTTCCTTGCTAGTGGAAGAGGTTTCTCCACCCACAGTGGCAGTAGCATCCCTACCCCTAGTGATATTGCCTTCTCCACTTCCTTCTGAGGAGATTAACCCTGCATTGCCTTAGAAAACTCTAATAGTCTTCCCTGAGGAAGCTGACATACAAGACAATCTTAATTCTCCTCAGTACCCATCCCAACACCCTCTTTGCTTCTAGACCTATAATTAGACTCATTTTCCAGCAGGCCCCTAAAGGTGAGGTACAAAGTGTGACCCATGAGGAGCTGTGCTACAGTCCAAAGTAACAACTTCAGTTTCCTTATTTTTACAGAAAAATAGCTGGGAAACTTCTGGGAATGGATATTAAGGGTGTGGGGTAATGGTTGAAGGAACATAAAGTTGGATCGGCCTGCATTTATTGATATGAGCTCAACAAAAAGAGATTGGGCATTTAATGCTGCAGTTGTAACAGAACTGGAAAGAGCTTTAAATCTAAGTTTGTTTGGTTCGTTGACCGAAACAGAACCAAAAAGGGGCCCACTGTGAGTGAACTGGAATTGCTGGATGTGCCTTAGTTTAATTTAGAGGAAGGGGTTCAAAGGCTTAGAGAGATTGAAATGTTACAATGGAGAGGTTCCAGAAGGCGTATCTTTCATGGAAACTGGGAGGAACCGACTTGTGAGGGGAGCCCTGGCCTCCTTAGAGATCACTGTGATCACGCTTCTCTGTAGGACAGACCTTACAGTGGGGGCTGCAGTCACTGAACTGGGAAACCTAAACATGAGGGGAGTCATTCATCCCTGGGGTGCCAGGGGCCAAGTGGCAGCACTCAACTGCCAAAGGCAAGGTGGCCATGATTATCAAAATGGACAGCAGAGTCAAAGCAGCAATCAGAGTACTCTGACTTGTGCAGATCAGTGGTTAGTTGATGATGATATTCCTGGAAGTGAAATAGACAGAAAGCCTGTTAAACTCTTACTATACCTGTAAAGGCAGAAAAATTTCAGGTTCAGTGAACACAAGTCCAGCCTGAATATTGAAAAGCAGAGGGTCATGAGACATCAATCAAATCCTAGACTTGAGCCCATTTATAGCCCCAAAGCCCACTGAATAAAGGAGAGGTCAGGTCCCCTTGAGGAAGAACACTACTAAAATATTTTACTATTAATCTTCCTCCAACCCTTTCCCTAAGGAAGCTCTAGTCCTCTACTAGAATAACTATACTTTGGGGAAAAGGAAATACTCAGAACTTTTAGGGATAACTGGACTCTAGCTCTGTACTGACACTAATTCCAGGAGACCCAAAATGTCCAAGTGGCCCACCAGTCAGAGTATGGGCTTATGGAGGTCAGGTAATTGATGGATTATCTAAGATCAGATCTACCTCACAATGGGTTCAGTGGGCCCATGAATCCATCTTGTGGTTATTTTTGCAGTTCCAGAATGCATAATTTGAATATACATACATAGACACTGGCAGAATCCCCACACTGGTTCCCTGAGATGTGGAATAAAAACTATTATGGTAGGATAGGACAAGTGGAAGCCTTTAGAACTGCACTACCTAGGAAAATAGTAAACCAAAATCAATACTACATCCCCTGAGGGATTGCAGAGATTAGGGCCACCACCAAGGACTTGACTAATGAAATGGTGGTGATTCCCACCACATCCTTCTTCAACTGTCCAATCTGGCCTGTACAGAAGACAGTGGATCTTGGAGAATAACAGTGAATTACAGAAAATTTAACCAGGTGATGATTCTAATTGCAGGTACTGTACTAAATGTGGCTTCATTGTTTCAGAAATTTAACACATCCTCTGGTACCTGGTATGCAGCTTTTGATCTGGCAAATACCTTTTCCTCTACACCTGCCCATAAGATTCACCAGAAATTCACCTGCATTGTTCTACCTCTGGGGTATATCAACTCTCCATGTCTATGTCATAGTTTAGTTCTCAGGGATCTTGATCACCTTTCCCTTCCACAAGACATCACATCGGTCTATTATATCAATGACATTATACTGATTGGACCTAGTATGCAAGGCGTAACAACTACTCTAGACCTATTGATAAGACATTTGTGTGTTAGAGGGTAGGAAATAAATCTAAATTTCATGAGTTTTCTACCTAGTGAAATTTTTGGAGGTCCAGTGGTGTGGTCCATATTAAGATATCCCTTCTAAGGTGACTTGGGCCATGTAATTGAGCAGATCCAATGTTGCTTGATGTGTCAATGGCAGATGGAGGTGCTGTTTGGAGTCTTTGGGAGGCCCCTATAGGTGAATCATAGTACAGGACTTTAAGATTTTAGTTCAAGTCCCTGCCATCATATGCAAATAACTACTCTCCTTTTGGGAAACAACTCTTGACTTCTACTGGGTCTTAGTAGAGACTGAACACTTAACCATGGGCCACCAAGTTACCATGACCTGAGCTGTCCATCATGAACTGGATGTTATCTGACCCACCAAGCCATAAAGTTGGGTGAGTACAGGAGGACTCTATCATTAAATGGAAGCGGTATACACTTGACTGAGCCCTAGCAGGCCCTGACGGCACAAGGAAGTTATATGAAGAAGTGGCTAAAATGCCCATTGTCCTCCTTCTGCTACTCTGGCTTCTCTCCCACGCAGCACCTATGACCTCACAGAGATCTTCCTATGATCAGCTGACACAGGAAGAGAAGACTTGGGTCTGATTTACAGATGGGGCTGCATGGTATGCAGGCACCACCTGAAAGCAGACAGCTGCAGTACTACAGCTCCTTTCTGGGGCATCTTTGAAGGATAGTAGTAAAATGAAATCTTCCCAGTGGACAGAACTTTGAGCGATGCACCTGGTTGTTCACTTTATTGGAAAGAAAAGTGGCCAGACATATGATTATATAGCAGCTCATGAACTGTGGTCAATGGTTTGGCTGGATGGTCAGAGACTTGAAAGGATTATGATTAAAAAACTGGTGACAAAAAATGGGGGGAGTGATATGTGGATGGACCTCTCTGAATGGGCAAAAAAATGAAGACATTTGTGTCCCATGTAATGCTCACTAAAGGGTGACCTTAGCAGACGAGTATTTTAATAATCAAGTGGATAAGACAACCCATTCTGTGGACACCAGTCAGCCTCTTTCCTCTGCCATCTCTGTCATTGCCCAATGGGCTCTGAACAAAATGGTCATGGTGGCAGGAATGGAGGTGATGCATGGGCTCAGCCACATGGACTTATGATCATCAAGGCTGACTTGTCTATGACCACAGCTGAGTGAATACCCAAACTGCCAACAGCAAAAACCAACACTGAGGCCCCACACGGCACCATTCCCTGGGGTGATCAGCCAGCTATCTGGTGGCAGATTGATTACATTGGACCACCTCCATCATGGTAGGGACAGCATTTTCTTCTTAGTATTTAGAAGAGCCACTTACTCTGGATAAGAATTTCCCTTCTCTACATGCAATGCATCTGCCCAAACTACCATCAGTGGACTTATCCACCACCATGGTTTTCACCAAATCACTGTTTCTGATCAAGGAACCCATCTCACAGCAAAAAAGTGCAGCAATGGGCTCATGCTAATGGAGTTCACTGGTATTACCACAGTTCCCACCATCCTTATGCAGTTGCCTTGACAGAATGGTAGCGTGGCCTTTTGAGGACTCAGAAACAGCATCATATAAGTAACACTGTCTTCCTGAGCTAGGGAAAGCTTCTCCAAAAAGCTGTTTCTGCTGTGTATGAGCTTCCAATATATGGTGTTGTTTCTCCCAGAACCACAATTTACGGGTCCAGGAGTCAAGGGAGTGGTACCACACACCACTATCCCTAATAAACCCTTAGTCAAATTTTTGCTTCCAGTTTCCATGACTTTGCACTCTGCAGGCCTAGAGGTCTTAGTTTCAGAAGGAGAAAGGCTTCCACCAGGAGAGACAAGAAAGATTCTATTGAACTGGAAGTAAAAACTGCCATCATGCCCCTTTAGGCTCCTCGTATCTCTGAATCAACAGGCAAAAGAGGGAGTCACGGTGTTGGCTGGGATGACTGACCCTGATAGTGAAGGTGACTACGACTCCCCAGTGGCGAAAAGAAAGAATATGACTGGAATACAGGAGACCCCTTAGGGCATATCTTGGTATCCATACTCCGTTATTGAGGCCAATGGAAAACCACAACAACCCAACCCAGGCAGGACCATTAATGGACTAGACTTTGCAGGAATGAAGTTTTGGGTCACCCCATGAGGTAAAAGAACCACCACCAGCTGATGGGCTCACTGAAGGCAAAGGGGATACAGAATGGATAATGGAACATGGAAGTTATAAATACCAGCTACAGTCATGTGACCAGTCGGAGAAACAAGAATTGTAATTGTCACGAGTATTCCCTCCTTATTTTACTATGAACATGTTTATGTGTTTATCTATCTATCCATCTATCTATCTACCTATCTATCATCTACCTTTGCTTTCTTTCATCTCTTATTACATCATCCCACAGTATAAAATGTATTGATTTTATATCATAGTATTTAAGTTACAGGATATCAAGGAAAAGAGCAAAAGTCACGCAATGATTGCTACATATCTTCTAGGGAAGAAGTTAGTGTGTGTTTTGGCTGAATGCAAGATAGTTGTCACATTAGGTGTAATTATAACCTTATTTTTGTCTTTATTTGTAGATTGAATATGGTTTGAGATGCATATTGGCTGCCGAGTTGACAAGGGGTAAACTTTAAGTGGCTAATTTTATGCATGAGCTTGTCTCGCTATATGATGTCCAGATTAAATATTATTTCCAGGTGTGTCTGTCAAGGTGTCTTCCAGATGAGATTAACATTGAATCAGTGGACTCAGTGAAGTTGATGCTATTACAGATGAGACTGTTTCCTTAATTCACCTTTCTGAAAGTTTATTGTTCGTGTATAGATTTCATAGTGTATAGTGCAACTGATTTTTATATATTGATTCTGTAATTTGCAACATTACCAAATTCATTTCTTCTACAGTTTTTTCTGTGTATATTATTCTATATATAATACCATGTATCTGCAAATAGAAACAATTTTACTTCTTCCTTTCTGACTTGGATGCCTTTATCTGTTTTCCTCTTTGTTGCCTAATTGCTCTGGCTAGAACTTCCAGTACTGTGTTGAATGAAAGTGGCAAGAATGGGCATCCTTGTCTTGTTCCTGATGCCATAGCTTTCAGTTTTTCATCATTGATATTAACTGTGGACTTGTCATATATGGCCTTTATTATGTTGAGGTAGGTTCCTTATGCATCCTTATACAACTTTTAAGTATATATTTCCCACAGAGCATTCCATTTTCTGACGAAGACCCTTGTGTCTAGGTTTAGTGTTTCCATGACACCCTCTGTTTATATGTTTGTTTTCTGTCTTTATTTCCAAACCATAACTTACATGAGTCAAGTTCTATCTATTACTGTATCCTTGGTAGTCTCCCCCTCTCTTTATCATTGCATTATTTAATGCATCATTGAATAGATAAATTGTAGATAAAATCACGTGATTAAGATTGACAGAGAGTGAATTAAGTGAGAAGCCCATTGAGATGCCAGTGGGATCTCAAGACTTCAGAGCTTGAAAGGAATGTAAAGCCAGTGAAAGAGAAGGGGGAGAAATAGAGAAAACAGCAGAGCCGGGGAGGTGGGAGGGAATACTACAAACATCTGCTCTTTCTTGTTTCAGCTCCATCACCTCATCTACCGTGTGAAGGTGAGGCACGGATATGGGTAAGTTCCCAGCACAACTCTAACCCCTTTCTATACGTGAACACATTTAACCCTTGTTATGGCACCGTGGGATAGGTCCTATTTACACCTCCACCAGGGCAGAGAGAGACTCAGTAACTGTCCTGAGGAAACACGTTCCGTAAGTGGATTTAAACACGGAAACCCACTCTCTTACTCCTCTGCATACTGCTTCTTCTCTGACTGCATACAAAATGGTACTTCCCAAGTTGTGCTGTTTTCATATTTTGGTCCTCAGCTGTGTGTATGCACACACACATCCACCCCCCTCCCACCTTACACACAAAGTTAAATGGCAGCAGCTATATACACAGCTTCAGCATTACTAGTTTTCATTGCATAAATCAAGTTTAACACAGGCTTTTATTTTTGAATAATGTAAATGAAGACTGTAAAAGATAGTAAGGTACCGTAGTGCCCTAATATAAAGGCTAAAGTTATAGTTGCATATAATTTATAACTGGGTAGATTACTGCAGCTTTTACCACACTGAATTTTATTATTGGTAATATTTACATCCCCAATACGTGATTTTTTAAGTTTTCCCTCATTTAATCTAAACATAATTAATGACCTAGATGCCCTGTAAATTCTGGAAAAAGTGGAAGAAATTAGGATAATAGTAGAATTTTTAAAATAATTTTCTGACCTTCATTTAGAAAGTTAAATTGGTAAATACCCAGGCATTGTGGTTCTTAAAAAATGAGAACCAAGTAAATAAATACATTATATAAAAAATTAGACAATACATGTTCTCTGTGTTTTCTGTGAAAAAACTGTATATGTTGTTGTTATTATACAAGTAAAATATTTTGTGATTAATGTCAAGTTTTCTGTATTTCTACAGCAGAATGAATTTTCATGGATTAGAACTAGTATTCTTTTGCTAACAAGAATGAAATCATATTTCCTAAGTTCCAGTGTTATTTGTTGTTCTAAGTGGCTTAATCATAAGCCAACACAACTTCTTTTGTTTTGCCACGCTCGTGTTATTTTTCAAGTATATTTCCTACTTTGAAAATTATTCAATCCCCATGGATCCTATTCAACATTACAATATTCTATTTTTTATGGTAGATTTATTTCAAATAATGCAGTGGCAAAAACAGTGAAATAGTCTCATGGCTGTGGGAAGGGATTGCCCAAGTCTTAAAATTACTAGATCAGTAAATATTATTTTTAAACTAAAAAAATAATAGATACATAAGTCATCTGGTAACATCCCAAGTCAGTTCTTGGGATATTTTGACTTTCTGATAGCCAATAAGAATTTTATTTTCATATGGTGAGGCATTAAGAGATTTAAGGATGAGTCCCCATTTATCTGTAACTTGTTGCCAGACGCACAATTAACCATCAAGAGGTTATCAGTGGTTGCCAATATATGAGTTATTATAAAGACAAAAGAAATAAGATAAATTTACCACTCAACATTCTGAAGTTATTAATATGGAGAGGCTACAAAGAACCATGGTATATGGAAGCATAACACATACTGAAATATTTTAAAATCAAGAAAGTACATTTTTCAAATATAAATTGTGATATAGAGTAGGTTCTTATTAGTTGTCTATTTTATAGTGTATATATGTCACACTACTACGTATAAAATAGACAGCTAATAAGAACCTACTGTATAGCACAGGGAACCCTACTCAATACTCTGTAATGATCTATATGGGAAAAGTATCTAAAAAAGAGTGGATATATGTATATGTAAAACTGATTAAGTTTGCTGTACAGCAGAAACTAACACAGCATTTTAAATCAACTATGCTCCAATAAAAATTAATTTAAAAATTGTGATATAGAGACAAGTACAATAAAAATGTGTAAGAACACACTCACCTTTTGAATGCTTAGATTTCTATGAAAAATATAAGAACTGAAACATTTTATATGGTTGGGTAAATTTTGTATTGTTTTTATGTATATATCTCCATGTGTTAACTTTGCAAAGCCTGGAATACAATCTTTCACCATATTCCAGTTATTTTGAAAAATAAATAAAAGTGTAGTAGAAATAGTACAGGCTCAAAAGACAGGCAAAGTTGGGATTGACCCCCTGCCTTGTAATTAGTCAAACACTGGTCTGCAGCACAAGGGGTAACTGCATTGTGGTATATTCTTACAGTGGAATAGTATATAACGATAAAAATGAATAAACCACAGCTTCAAGCAACCTGTTATAAAGGACTTAAAGCGTTGAACACAAAATATTTAAATTATTTCATTTATGTATCATTAGAGCAGGTAAATTAAACTGATTTTCACAAGTCGCCTTCATGGCTAAATTTTGAAGTTGCAAGTGACTGGGCAGTGGGTGGCAGGAGAGGGAGAAACTTCAGAGGGCTTGGTAACATTCAGTTTAGTGATATGGTATATATCAAATCTTATACTTGCAATTTGTTTAATTTCTTATGTGAACTATACTATCATAAAGCATTATTTAAAAAACATATTATAGAAATGTTATAAGTAGTGTATTGTTAACATTCTGAAACTTAAACTCTGATCACCTGGATTTATATAATGACCATGAATGAGATAACAATTTTGCCAACTAGTCTTCACTGTGATTTTTACAAAACTAAACATTTTACAAAACTAAAATATTTAGTACAAAATAAAGCAAATACAGGTGGTCTATGTGGTGATGGTGATCAAATAATCAAAGAACAGTAGTGCCAGGACAGGGCTGAAGCACAGCTGAAGGAGTTAGGAACATAACCTTAAGATGCATGACTTATTTTCCAACAGCATCTTTTAATACTTTAGAGTATTTAAGTTGACCTAATTTTGGTAAAGAGAGTGCTATTGGAGAAACCATGGTTGTTTGATTAAGGATGGCTCTGTAGGAAAGTCATCTTTTTACATTTTTTAAAATCTAGAGATGGTTTATAATTCATGCACTATTCTCCTGACAGGGACAGAAAGATCTTATTTGATGTTCCAGTTCTGTAGAAACAATGGCATAATCACTGTGATGTTTGCTCATATTACACAGGAATAAACAATGAGTTATTAAATGCAATTTTCATCTGTGTTCCAGGAGACAGACACCATTACCCCAAAGACAATGAAATAGATAGAAAAAATGCTGGGCTCTGATCTCTTTTAACATGAATGACTTTAGGATATTCCTTTTTTTAAAATATTTAATATGGAGGATGAATTGCTTAAACTTGGGCTTGATTCACACATTCCTCTAGGATAGTAATTAGCATTGCAGTATTTTAAATTAAACAGGCTTAGTTACTCAAGAAGCTATTAAAATGCAAGAATTTTTCTCTTCTATTAAGCTTACATAAAGGGGTTTGATTTTGTAGAGAAATTAGCCTAAAAGAAAAAATAAATAAAAGGGGGAACATTAAAAAAAAATTGACCTTTGATTGACAGAAGCTTCTAACATCCTACAAAAAGTAGCCAATAATTACATACATTTAAACCACTAGTTAACAATAGATGTATCTCTTTTGGCAAAGCCTTCTTTGAAATGCCACTGCTTTAACAGTAATCAGAACTGACAGCCTGATCCACCTTTTATGATAATGCGGAATGCAGCCTTGTTAATCTGACCCGCTGATATAAATGAAAAATGTACTCATGCCCCAGTGTAATTGTCGGCAGCAGAATTTTAGCAGGCTTTGATTTGCACTTCCCTGTAATATCTCCTCTTAAGTCTGATGGAAACATTAACCAGAGCTGGCACTGTTCATCGCAAGCTTGGATCTGGGGTAGGAGCAAACCAAAGCTCGTGGAGTGAACCAGAACATGACCTTAATTGTCAAGGAAATGCAGCAGTTCTTTGGAAAGGTAAAAGCACAAAATGATACAATAATTGTTTCGTTAAGAACCTGCATAATGCAAAAGGCTACCATTATAAAATATGCCACATAAATAAGCACTCCTTGGATTCATATTTCAAGGTTATATGAGCTCTAATTGTCCTTTAAATTACCAGTAGACAAGAGAAAATAATACATCTTAATATATAATTAATATTTAAAAGCATTAACTCACAGACTTGAAAGTAATAGGTGGCATAAAAATAAAAATAATAAAACTGCTATACACAGAAAATAAGGATTATTATTTTTATTCCTCCATTATTCTGTGCATGCATAAAAATGTCAATATCATTTAGTTTTTTGTGTTTTTTCCTATGTACATAAGTAATCTTTCAACAACATATTTCTGACCATTTTCTACGAATCAGGTGTAGTAGTAACAAACTATAAAGATGAAAAGTAGCATGCTATTTTTGTGTTTGGTTTTTGATGTGAAACTTTACACAAATTTTTGGTATTTTTTGTTTATTTTTGTTTTTGTTTTAAGAAATTGAACCTATTGCACCTTTCGACTATTTTACTATCTTTTTACTAGTACAGAATATAAGCATCAGTGGTGAGATTCTGAACCATTTCTTGATGCTTTGTTCCTACTTGTAGGTTAATTTGCTTTTTATAGAGTTCAGCACACTGAGCTTAGGAGTTTAGCAGACAACACTATTTCAAAATAACAAGGTTGTATTATGCAATATATCTCAAAACTTTTTTTCCATTTTCTAATACACTTGTATGCCAATAAAATTATAAATCTGTCATAGCACTATGGGGTGGCAATGCATTATTGCTAAAGATCATAGGCAAGTTAAATAGGATGTAGAGTCCTGAATAATAATATGCTTTTCATCCTAAGGAAGAAAAATGAAAGAGGAACATGTGGGAAACAATTCACATACCGTACATTCACCCATTTAAAGTGTACAATTTAATGACTTTTAGTGTATTCACAGGGTTGTACAACAATCACTGCAATCTAATTTAGGAACATTTCCATCACCCCCAAAAGAAGCCACACATCCAGTTAACAGTCAGTCTTCATCTTTCCCCTTACCCCTCCTGCCCTCATCAACCACTAACACACTTTCTGTATTTATAGATTTGCGAAGCTGGACATTTCATATAAATGCAACCATATAAACTCTTTGTGTCTTGCTTCTTTCATTAGTATAATGTTGTTAAGATTCATCTATCCGTGTTATAGTATGTATTGGTACTTCATTCCTTTTTGATTACTGAATACTATTCCACTGCCTTATACCAGATTTGTTCATCTATTCATCAATTGATGGGGAATTATTTCTCTTGGGTATATACCTAGAAGTTGCATTGCTGGGCCATATGGTAACTCAGTGTTTAAGCTAATTAGATTTTGAGGAATTCTATATAGTACAGTAAAAGACAGGAACACCAGAACAGTTTATGGATCTCCCCAGAAAGAAAGAACACATCTGTTTCACTGCCTTCTTTCTTGGCTATCATATTATAGAAAATACGCGTGACACTGAGAAGCAGGGGGCAATGCTGCCTGGAGATTGGGCTCAGAGTTAGGGGAACTCTCAAGCCAGATATTCAGTGCTCCTCTTGTGCTGGACCATTGTTCTTTTTTATCATCAAACCTTACGATTTAAGATTTCCAACCCCAGGCTGACATACCCGGGTTACATGCCGAAGATCTGACTTGAATTCTTCTGGAATAATGTCCCCACCAACTGGCTCCTAGTCCAGAGACCAGAATTCCAAAGTAAAACCAGAACATATGGTTGACATATGGGCTAACAGCAGGACAGAATATTTAAAATCATAGTTTCCCCAAAATTTGGAGATATAATTCCTCCTGTGCTTCCAGCCTTCCCTCTGTCCAGCCCTGTCAGTGAAGCTGTGCTTGTCATTTTACTCTCTTAACTTAGATTTACTTTAAGTTGTGTTGTTTGCTTGGAACATGGGTCCCTTTTATGAATACTTTTCAAGCCTTGTGCATTTTTCAAGAACTGTATCAAATCTCACTCTTCCAAAAGCCTTTCTAAAATCTGTTATTTGTTACTTTCCTCTAGAGTCTGTTTATTCTGTTTCGATATTTCTCCCCCTGTGTGTTTTTGACTTATCTAGTGGAGCACAAGCATCTAGAAGACAGGCAAAAATAGTTTATGAGTTTGCATCTTTGGTGTGTCTAGGGTAACACTTTGCACACACTCAGATGTTTAATAAACATGCAGATTCTAAAGCCCTGTGTGATGCCAGGATTGCATTGCCTAGGACACAACAAATGTTGATATACAACTTACAGGAACCCTCTGTGGAGGTATCTCAGGAAGGCAGCAGACTGAAATGAGACATAAACTCCAATATCACCTTTCAAGTTAGAATAAGGGAAAAATATATTATCCTCAAGGACACGATACCCACAGAAATCTTGATGATATTCCAGGGGTAAAAGTACCGAATTGTAATAAGCATTATCCCAACACTTCAGAATATCAGCACAAGATTCTCTTGCCTTGATGCAATCTGAGACACCTGAATAGAATTACAATTCTTCGAGTAACCATGGATTATTAGTAAAACAGAAAATCAGTTAAAAATTAAATGATGTAACCCAAATTTTATTTCAACCATAACTCAAAACATTCCAATTATTTCTTCAATCAATGAAATCTGTGGACAAATATCAATTAAAAGAAAACAGTTCTAAGCATATAAATTTTAATCTCTACCCTGCTGATGAATTTTGGTAGAAAAAATATATCATAGAAAGCTTCATTTTATCTTTTAGGTAATCATATAGGGAAATTTTAAATATATCAAATGCATTTTAAGTTAATATCAAATATCTGAGTAGTTAATTATATTAAATTGGGGATTTATAATAGATTTATTTTTCCGGAATGGTTGGAGAATCATGTTTTTCACCCCCTTTCTCTGTATGATATTATATTTCATTAGAATTCTTTAATCTTATAGTATTATGAATTGAAACTATTGTAGAATAGTTTCACACGAGTGTATTATAGAGCTTCCCTGGTGGCGCAGTGGTTGAGAGTCCGCCTGCCGATGCAGGGGACACGGGTTCGTGCCCCGGTCCGGGAAGATCCCACATGCCGCGGAGCGGCTGGGCCCGTGAGCCATGGCCGCTGAGCCTGCGCGTCCGGAGCCTGTGCTCCGCAGCGGGAGAGGCCACAACAATGAGAGGCCCGCGTACCGCAAAAAAACCAAAAACCAAACAAACAAACAAAAAGAGTGTATTATAGTCTAAACATTCCCTGCAACCACTTCAACATTCAGTCTGTTCCCCTGGGATCTGGGGAAGGACAGTGCTGAGGATCAGGGCATAGAGATGAGAAGGAAGAAGGGCCTTCCCAGGGAGGAACTATATTAATATAACACATGCAGCTCCTGGTTTCTTTGTTTTCTTACATCGGTCCTTTGGGAGAAGGTCAGACTTATGGAAGAGGTGAATTTGGGAGCAAACTGGACTTGTTCTCTTTAGTTCCTGTTTTTGTTTTTTTTTTGGAAGTTTATTCCCTACTCTCCACAATTTAGGCTTTGCAGGTTGGGCTCATGGCACATGGCTCTATTTCAGGCATTTGTAAACAAGAGTCTTATGTTTCTTATGCTTGTTTTTGTAGAGGCTTAGATTAGGTTATGTAAATGAATTTTAAGTTGTCAACAGCTTTAAATCAAACATTTGTGATTTTTCTGTTGGGACTGGTCACCGCAGCTTATGAAGGACGTCCACAGGCAACTTTTAAAAGAGATGTAAAGACTTACCTGTAGGGTGTGGGAGGGATCAATTAGTAGTTTGGGATTGACATATATACACTACTGTATATAAAATAGATAACCAACAAGGACCTACTCTAAAGCACAGGGAATTCTACTCAATGCCTTGTAATAATGGAAAAGAATCTGAAAAGCAATATCTATCTCTATCTGCCTCTCTATACACACACATGCACGTATACAACTGAATCACTTTGCTGTACACCTGGAGCAAACACAACATTGTAACTCAATTATACGTCAATAAAAATTAAAAAAAAAAAAGACATACCTGCAAACATCAGGCCTTAAGCAAAGGTGCACTGACCTTTATAAAGACACTGGGCATCCCGGATTCAAGCAAACTAGAAGCCACATGGATCTCAGAAACTGTATGTGAGCAGAAAATTCCGCAGCACACTCAAAGCCTCACAGGCCTTGGGAAAGGGGTGATCCCAGTGAGTCCTGGCTCTGAGTGTCTGTGGCAGCTTGATTGCACTGCCCTCCATACATGTGTGAAGGCAGCAGTGCCTCGGTAGTTGCCGTGGGCTATAGAGGCACAAGTAATCGGATTTAACTGAAGCAAGAGCTCAATTGTATGGAAAAGGCAATCTTTCCATACACCTACCATTTAGTCTTTACAGAGCAGAGCAGTTATTTCCATTTGTGCCATGCTTTTCAGCCTGTCTGCAGGGAATGACTTTTATAGTACAAGGCAGCTGGATTCCAAGCATACTACATAACACTAAAGAGGTTCAGTTTTTAAATTATTATTGTCAGCCTGAGGTTTCATGCTTCAAATGTCATCTTACATTCAGGGCTAAAGAGGAAACTGTGGAAGAACTAAGCTTGAAGTCATGGAGTTAGCCCACAAGCCTGAGATTTGAAAAGTAATAAACAATGTTAGGTAATGAAGTTACATTTAATTAACTATCCAGGAATTTGCTGGGCTTTGAGAGAACATGTTTGATAAATTTGTGGAATTGAGACCATAAAAGAAAGCATAGCAAAAAATAGGCACATGACAGGAAGGCAGAGGGGATGAAGATAAATTCAGTCCATGCTGTGGTTCAATGGCAATACCTCCCGGGTGGGACTGTCCAAGCCAAGGAAATGAAGGTATATAAGATTTGTTTGAACATCAGATGCATCTGGCAGACTCAGAACAAGCAAGCTAAAATCTTAATACTCTGGATGGAAACACAAGGATGGTAAAAGGAGCAAGGCATCTGGATCCAGGAAATTATTATCTCTTTACACTGTGCAAAAGGGAAGGGACCAACTTTAAAAACAGGTCACAATAGCTTTTCTAAAGAGAGAAGAGAAAGAGTACGAAAATAAAACAACAGAAGTTGTCTTCCATTATTGCATGAAAGATGTCTACTAGAAATACCACTCAAGATCTGTAAAGAAGATGTGGTAGATATACACAATAGACTATTACTCAGCCATAAAAAAGAATGGAATTTTGTCATTTGCAGCAACATGGATGGACCTGGAGGGTATTATGCTAAGTGAAATAAGTCAGAGAAGGACAAATACTGTATGTTTTCACTTATAAGTGGAATCTAAAAAATACAACAAACAAATGAATATAACAAAAGAGAAACAGACTCACAGATACAGAGAACAAACTAGAGGTTACCAATGGAGAGAAGGAAGGGGGAGGGGCAAAGTAGGAGTAAGGGATTAAAAGGTACAAACTACTGTGTATAAAATTCATAAGCTGCTAGGGTACAATGTGAAGCACAGGGGATAGGGCCAACTAATATTTTATAATAACTGTAAATGGAGTATAATGCATAAAAATTTTCAGTCACTATGGTGTACACCTGGAATTAATATAATATTGTCAATCAACAATACTTTAATAATAAAAAGGTCTAAAACATTCAAAATATGAGGAGCAATAGTGACTTGAAAAATTCTTGGCTGTATTCTCACTGTCCTTAGTGCAAACTTTTTGAAGCACTGATGGGAGGTTAAAGTCAGGAATATTTCGAGAGGGATGTTAGAAAAAAAGAGGGAGTAAAACCTTCCCCAGGATGCAGGATGCATAGGTCAGTTCCAGAGGAGCAAGCAGAACAATGAGCCTCTCATGGCCAGACACTGTAAATGAAAGAAAGAATGGAGGCTTGGCTACTGAAAAGAGCCACCTTCACTGTGGCACTGGTGGGCCACAAACACAGGGCTCACGGAAAAGGGAAAAGTCCTGGATTCAGTTTTATTCATTGCTCCGGATCTGCCTACTTGACTTACTTCCTGAACAAATGCCTCAAACAACAATTTAGCTGTTATCCTGAGTCAAGGAGCCAGTTGCCACTGCCCTCAGTATAGACTTGGTGACTCTCTCATCTCCCATGTTCACAGACTTGCTTCACGCACTGCACACAGAGACCCAGGGGCAGCTCAGCACACGTGCCTGCATGACCCTTAGTGCTTGTTTGGAAAGCTCTGACATGTGGGTATGGAGGTGATCAATGAACTCAGGTAAGTTCTTCTGCCTTCTTTCCCACGGATGGACTGTTTGTGGATGGAGAAGCTTCATACGGTTTCACTAAAAACGTCCAGTGAGACTAAGTAACCTGTTTGTCATGAAGGACAGTTTTTAAGAGCACTGCATCCGGTCTCCAATATTCTCTTTTTTCCTACATTATTCTTTCCCTCTCAATCCCTAGGGATATGCTCACCATAAAATGGCAGCACATAAGTCTTTCTAAAGACTCTGGTTTTAGGAGAAATTCAGTTAAGACAGGAAATTAGAAGATTTTAATATGCTGGATGAGAAAGAAAACTACATAATTTAACACTTGCCAAAGCCATTTTATTGTATATTTCCAGACTCCATAAGAAGCTGGTCTTGTCTCAACAGCCATTATCTGAGAAAGCAGAGCGTTCATAAGAGATTACTTTCTTCTCAGTTGCAGTAAACTCTGCACTGTAATTAACCTCTTGATAAGAGTCTTCTTCTGGTTGAAATTACCTTCAAAGATCATGGACTGGTGGAGATGAACTGGTGTCCTGGAGTGGCTGAAACAAAGCCCATTTTTACTGTATGACCTGCTTTCCTTGGATAGCACTGAGTTTCTGTTTTGGTCTTTGCCAAACCCAAATCCTGGGTTCTGAAAACATCATTCTGAGTGGGATAACTTTGGGTTCTAGAAATGAGCTTCTTTACGAAATTTCTTGGATGAGAATACAAACTTCGATCATCTTCGGACTCTCTAAAAGAGTGGCACAACAGACTTGATCTAATGGATTCTGAGCTTGTGGGAGAGCCACCGCAAAGCTGTGGCACACGGACCCTCAGGCTGCTGCTGCTGCAAGAGGCCGTGTCCCAGCCGGGCTCATGCTGATCAGGAAAAGCAACGGGGGTAATTCTATTTTCTTTAGATTCGAAGGAGCTGGATAATTGATTTTTTTGAGTTTTAATCCCTTTGGCTTCTAGCATCTTTGGATTTTTACTGACATGGGGACTTATTCTCCTGATTAAATTTCTTTAATGGCTTCCCCAGGCTTCAAATAAGAATGAGATTCATAAGTGTATTTGAGGTATTTCTATCTTCTTGGCACTTCTGGAGTATCTTTCAAAAGTTATATAATCTCAATATGGAACTTTGGATGAAATATAGTTCACAACATGGCTGTGCTTAATTTGGGAAGGAAAAGAGAATAGGAATGGATTTTCAGATTTGGAGGGAGTAGTCTTAGAGCTAAAGCTATTTTTTCTGATCCATTTCAGCATCTTTCGGGGACAAAATCCACAGTAGCTGTCAGAACATTAGTGGCTCTGGCAGATACTGAGTTTGTGACTTCATGGAGTCTTATAACTGTCTCAATAAATTACAGGGACGATGCTCACGTTGCCAGCTGAACACAGACTTAGTAATTTAGCTCAGTGGTTTAAAAGTCAGTTTTAAAAAATCTGGATGGAGGGGTTGGAAGTTCTCTGTTCTTATTCTCTAGTAAATTTCACTTTGAGTCAGTCTTTGGGAGTGCCTGTGTGGTTACCACGTGCATGTTCCTCCCGCTGTGATTTTTATCTTAGGGCCTGTGGCGCACAGACCACATGCCAGATGGGCTGTATGCTACCATCCTCTAGATTATCTGCCAGCATGTTCTTTCAAGAATGACCAGACAATAGCCAAACTCTTTGCAACTTCTCTCATCTCTCTGACCTCGTTCTTGTTTTTTTCAGATCAATTCACTAAAGGCTCAGAGCCCTAAAACAAAAGTGAAAGCACTTTTCTCTAATAAAGTGTCTTCTGATATTTCCAAATTCTATTACATCACACTAAAACCCTTATAAAAGATATCTGTTACCAAAGACATGACCATGTAAAGGGGAAGTTGTGCTGGACGGGCAGGGGTGGCACTGAGATATGACGTATGATTTCCATGGCCATTTTTGAAGAGCAGTTTGAAGCAGGCTAATCTTAGAATACCTACAGCAGCCGTCTGCTGGAAGGCACATGGTTTTCTGCACTTTTTGGGTATTAGTTTATTTTCATACTTCCAGCAGGCCACTTAACTAAGTCAGCATCATTGGATCAACAGAGAGGATGTGGTCAAGAAGAACGGTAAAATATGTTAGAGAAGGAGACAATGGTGGATAGCACTTTTTCCTAATATACAAAGATTTGATAACAAGTTCATGAATCTCAAGTTTTTCAAAACAGGGTAGTATCTCATGTAAACCATTGCTCTTCCAAATATAGTCCCCTTTTTTTAGCTTCCCTGATGCAGATCTCCCTACTCATTGGACCTTCCTTAAGTGGTATTTTCCAGCTCATTACAGCTTCTAAACAGTATTGAATGGGTTAGGCAGCTGGGTTCCCGCCTTGAGCCCCTGGTTTTGGAGGATGACCTGGAGCCCTCCTTTGACTGTTCCCCTCTTGGCAAGGCAAGAAGTTCAAGCAAGGGACTAAGTCAAAGTCTGTGCCTTGCTACCCTCTGGGCCTTCTTCAGGGGGAATGGACCCTAGAATTCCCTAACCCTGACCCTGAGCCTACTTCCTGGACCTGCACAGGGAAGACTGTTTTGTTTTCTTTTTTGTTTTTAATTTTCAGAAGAGGTAAAGGGGAGGAATGGTCATGCTGGTAGGTGTGAGAGAAGAGGGAAGACCAAGGTGTATGGGGAATGGGTGAAGTGTTCTATTTGTACTCTTGGTCCAGGACCCAAAAATGTTAGAATTGGGCCTGTTTAAAACAGGTGTTTATATCCAGAAAAGACCAAAACTCTAATCTGAAAAGATATATGCACCCCAATGTTCATAGCAGCACTATTTACAATAGCCAAGACAGGGAAACAACATAAATGTCCATTGACAGATGAGTGGATAAAGAAAATGTTGTACATATAAACAATGGAATGTTACTCAGACATAAAAAGAATGAAATAATGCCATTTTCAGCAACATGAACAGACCTAGAGATTATCATACTAAGTGAGGTCAGAGAAAGAAAAGTATCGTAAAATCACTTATATGTGGAATCTAAAAAAATGATACAAATTAACTTATTTACAAAATGAATATAGACCCACAGACATAGAAAAAAACTTATGGTTATAAAATGAGAAAGGGAGGAGAGGGATAAATTAGGAATTTGGGATTAACAGATATATACTACTACACATAAAATAGATAAACAATAAGGACCTACTGTATAGCACAGGGAACGATATTCAATATTTTATAATAACCTGTGATGGAAAAGAATCTGAAAAAGAATATATGTATATATATATATATATCTCCACATATATATATATACACATATATATATATCTGAATCACTTTGCTGTACACCTGAAACATTGTAAATCAATTATACTTCAATTAAAAAATGTTATACAAAACAAAAACATACGTTAAATAAGACCTTGCAAGTGAATAAAAGTTGAGCCAAACTTCATAGATTTTACATTGTTACAATATTGCTTTCCATTTACTTTCTCAACATCCTATTGGCATTTAACATTGTAGTTGATTGGTGATAGTAATTTGATAACTGTTTTATATGTGCAAGATTTTTATTTAGCAGTATATTGGGTAGAGCTAACTCTTTTATATTTATGAGATGTTCTTGCTTAGTGCATATACTTAGTGCATTGTGGAAACCACAGTGCAGCTTAGATTATTTCTCCCTTCATGATTCTTGACCCTGAAAGCCTACTTACTTTAATTTCTTTTTTGTAGACCTGTATAATATTTCTGTTTTACGTTTCTTTAATTTAAAAATAAAAAAGATCAGTGCCATCTGCCCGCTCAGTGTTCCTTCTCAACTTCCAGAAAACTCGACAAAACCTTCTCAGTAAGCTCAGACACAGTTCCTGGGACCCACAGCTAACACATACTGAGGGAGCTGCACAGCCCCCTTCCTTATACTTCAATCTGTACAGATCTGTCTTCTTCACTTACTGTCCCCATCCATTCCATGATGAATAACATGTTTACTAATAAAGCATGGAAAAAAGTAAACAATCTGTTAAAAGTCTAAATGGCCCACATAGTATTTATTGTGTGGGTGCAGTAATTGATCCACTGACATCTAAACCTATTCAGAGACTAAACTTTCTGTTGTTGGCTCTGTGACTCTTAGATGACATTACTCAAATTATTTTGGCTTGTACATTTGATTTTGCCAGTCAGCCATGAAGAATGCTTTTTCTCTCTGCATCTGAAATTTGGTACTTTTTATGATATGACACATATTTTTCCCCATTTGAGGAAAATGGAATTTTGGTGATCCATGTATAACCCCTAAAGTGTCTTATAAAATAAAAACAATTTGAACAGATCACAAATTTATGTATCTTACTCATTAAAAATTTAGCAAAGCATAACATATGATCCAAATATCAATTCGTTTTTTAACTCCTAATGAAAATACATGATTCGCCATTTGCAAACTTCAACTCTTGAAATTAAACGAAAATTTTATGTATGTCAGTAAATGTAAAAAGTTAATAACAGACTACACTACATTGTTTTTCTAGATTATACATGTTAACAGATGACTGAAAAGGGAATATATTTGCTATTGTTTAAATATAGAACACTGGTAATCGTACTTAACTTTGAGGAAAAAAATAATATCACATTTCTACTTAGAAAGAGTCTAAATAATTCATCGTGGATTGCATTAAGTGATTTTCTGTGAAAGTATACTGACATTTGTAACTGAATATGTCTTCTAGTTCATTCGTAATGTATTCACAAATATTTTCGGTATAGCTTTTATGAAGAACCCACCTGCCAGGGTTATAAGAGATACAAATCTGGGTAAGTCCTGATTTTAACCATAAAGAATCTGGCTGTGTGTGTGTATGTGTGTGTGTGTGTGTGTGTGTGTGTGTGTGTGTGTGTGTAATAACACATAGTATCTTTTCAAAAGGTGGAAAGGAATTTAATTTTATATCTTTATGTATCTAAGTATATATGTATATTTATAAAGTTATTTCAAATATATTTCATTTATATATGAGCTTATGGAAATTATTATGAATTATATATGATATTTAATACTATTTATAATATGGACATATATATGTGTACATGCCTACATATATTCATAAACTGTAACTTGATTTAGTTTTAATAAACATTAATTGAATACCTATGAGTTTCCAGGTAATGTGTTAAGTACTTCTCATGTATATTATTAGATTCACCATCTTATTTGGTCCTAAAAAGAAAAACTTTTTAAAAATCCTAAATTATAATTGAGAAATGTAAAGAGAAATGAAAAAATTATACAATTTAAACTTTTTTTTTCAATTTGAATAAATAACACTGCACTTTGATGTCTTGATTAACCAGGATCATGGGACACAAGTCCTATGGATAAACTCACACTGTGAATAATACTAACGACGTAAGTTATTGAAAATACAGATTTAAAACAAATCTGTTTAGTGAAAATTAATCCAGTATTTCGAAAAATGATGATTAAGCTCAGTGCTGTGAAAGATACTGATGTTGAAAGGTTTCCTTTTCCTTACAACAGATATTTTCTGCTCCCACCCAAGACAACTCATGGTATAGTTATTAGACCATTCTCCAAAGCTTAGTTCATATGTCAAATCACTCAGTAAATTATAATAATAGTATTTAAGTCAGCCATTTTTGAGTATTAACTATGTGCTGAAACTATTCCAAACACTTCTATTTGCAACCACAGTTAACGTTCACAACAGAACAAGCAGGTGGATGCTATTAGTTGTCTGTCATTTAGGGCAGAGAAAGTCAAGGCTCAGGCTAATGAGGGGCTTGTCTGCAGTCTCATGGCCAGTGAATGCCCAAGCCAGGATCCCACCCACGCATTTGACCCTTGATCTCACTGCACTATGATTTGATTCTGCCTAACCGGGCATAAGAGAATTAAGTCACTTCACACTCAATTAAAACAACAACAAAGAACAAATAAACAAAAAAGCATTTCAAATAAATTTATGTTTTTTCAGCACATATATCATGTGCTCTTTGCTGATTGAACCAAATGATTATTGCCTTATCAGACTCCTCATAAGAGGTAATTTAATGTTTTAATTTTGTTTATTTTATAATTGAAATTTAAGTAAATCAAATTAATCTTTCACTTGTCTAAATCACAGATGATTTTTTTTTTATTTTAAGGCAAAGTTTAAAGTTTTTCTCCCATTTAACCTGTTCACATTTGTATTGGTTAGGAAGCATTAATTTTTCACATGGATTCTGACATTTCAATAATTAAACTATTCAAGTTTTGAAGGGATAGGACTTTTCTATCTTACAATGGACGCAATGTAATTTTTATTGGTTACTAGGCAGCTTCAAACAATGAACACATTCTCACACTTAGACTTACACAAAATAGAAAGATTTCACTGTATTACACATGCAGTAGGATGTTTGAGGATACTTTTTAGAATGGCAATCCAAGTAAAAGCAGTAAGTTTATTTTAAATTAAGTTTCAAGCATTTATTAGCTGTATAATTTTGCATGAGCTATTTAATATTCAAGATTCATCTTCCTTACATATGAAAGTTCTGTCTACTTCTCAGGGTTTTTTGATAGTTATAATAAGCTAAAGAAATAAATATATGAATAGATATGTGGTACATGGTAAGAGACTGATATATATTAGTTCTCCTTTTAAGTCTTTACAACAAACACAAAACAAATGCAGAAAATAAATCACATCTATAATAACCTAAAGTTGTGACTGTATTAATTTTATTATTTATACTAAGATTTTTTAAGGAGAAACTTTAAACACTTTTATTAAAAATTATAATGGGATAATAATATTCAATCAATGCCTTTGATAGGAGAGATATTTGCATAATAGAGCAGAAGGATTACCACATAGAAAACCAAGAAACGTGGTGATACTTCTAGAGGTGAACTATAAGCCTGTGTGTTCTTAGTCATCTTATCAAAGCACTGCTGCTTCATTACCCTGAGAAAATAAATTGATGAAGACCAAACAGGATGAAGAAATGATGTAGAGTCCTTTCCTTTTATGGATTCATGGGAATTACATCCTGAAAATTACCATTTAATTCCCATGATTCAGAACCACTAGGAAGAGATCTGAAGGCAAGATTAAGAGACATATATTTTGCAGAATCAGAAACTATTTCTACTGTAAGGTTTGAAGGTTTGGTGGGGGGGATATTTCGAGGTATCGGTAGTGTAAACTCTCAGGGATGGAGTTTATCCTTTCATTGTATGCCTGTGCTTTTCATGGGATTTTAGAAGGTTTTTTTGTTTTTTTGTTCTTTAGAAAATAGCAATTATCCTTCCTGTGGCAGGGGCAGATTTACTAGGAGCTGCAGTCTAAAATCCAGGAAGACAAGATATTTGCCCTGTTTTGTCCACTACAGTATCTCCATGGTCAGGTCTGTGATTGGTACAGAGTTGATACTCAACACAAAAGTTTGAATAAGTGACTGTATGAGCCATCATTATATCTGGCTTAAAAATGTCCTACTGTTATGCTTGCCAGCTAGATAGGACCAGCTGGTTTCACATTTGCCTGAACAAGGTATGTGTTTGCTCTGCAATTTGATTTTAACAACTTGTGCCTCCTGGCTGTCATTGCCTGCATCAGCTTTGCAGATAGGTTTGCTCCTGGAGTCTTTCTTGAAGATCTGGTAAATAGATCTCTGATAAACCCTTGGCTATTTACTTTTTCCATACCAGATACCCTAGTTGTAGTCCTAGAGTAGACTTGTCAATGAAAAATTGTTGCCTGCCATATCAGTAAACAAAGGTTGTTGCAGCTATTAAGCCATCTCATTACAGCTGCCCTGACAGTGAGCCCTGAGGGAACTCAGGATAGAAACAGGGTACCCACCATCCATCAGTCAGCCACTGAGGCCACCACCCCCACCATGGTGTTTCCTGAGGAGACTCAGGATGAGAAAACACAGGATACTGACCCCAGAGAGCTGAGGTGCATCTCAAAGGAATGATTTCCTGTGAGCCCAGATTCTCCCATTTTCCCATACCTAGAAAAGCACTAAATTCCGTAACTTGAGATGTCCGGTTTTCTTTAATTAATAGAAGTCTTTTGATGTTCCTACCACCTTGTCTTTGTTGCAAAAACTCCTGTATACCCTGGTTCCTCCCTGACCTCTTCTGAGCAGTCCCTCAGAGCTACTGAGATGTTGTGTCCCAGGCTTTAGTCCGCAGAATGTCTGACGAAAAAAACATACTCTCAAATTTAAGTTGTGTATTTTTTTTTAAGTCGACAGACTTGGCATTGATCAAGGCTCTTTGTTACAGACAATAGAATCTGCACTAATTTAATTTAGGTTAGAGATATTTGTGAAAGAATATAGAAAATTGTTCACAGGACTGAAGAGAAGGGATGTATACTAAGCTGTTAGAAATAACTTCTAGAACTCACCACAGAACTGGAATATCAAAGGGTTACTGCCTTTACTATAGTCAGGACTAACCACATAAGGAAGCTATCACCCTAGTTCCTGGGTTCAGAACTACAATGTCTTTGCCATTACATGTGAAAGGAAAATGTCTTTCCCCCAAACTGTGCTTATTTCTCCAACAAGAATTTCATAAAAGGTCATGCTTGCATGAATCTGACTGGAGAAACCTAAAACACATCCAGAAGGCTAACTGCAAGGGAATCCGGGAAATGTATCTTTTCATTTACTAGACGCTATAAAAAAATCTATAAGAAGCAAGCTAACTGGTGTTTGAAATGGTTGTTGAGTGAACCAATTTACAGTATCTACTGCAAATCCTTTGCAACTTTTGAGAAAAAAGGATATACACGAACACTTCCAAAAGGAGAATACTGAAAGTTATTTTGCAGCAATAGATGCATGTGTAAGAAATTTCTGAATCCACATATACCAAAATGTTAATGGTCATTTATAGATAGATACATTGCCAATAAAATTTACTCTCTTGTTAGTATATAATATTCTTCTGAGGGTTATATAAGATAATACATGGAAAGCACTTAGCAGAAGACTTGGCAGTAAAGAAGTAATGTTAACTATTCATATTTATAGATATAACTATATATATTCATAACAATATATAGTTACCTGCACAGTAACATTCCAACACTGATCTATATATATATATAGTTATATATGTATAACTATATAAATATACATGTATATATACATATATACACATATATACATATATACTTTATATATACATATATATATATATATATACACAGACACACACACATAAATCAAGATAAAGCAACTGAAGCACGTTACATAGAGACATAGGGCCTGGCACTTATTAAATACACAGAAACTGTGAATTACTGTAATTATTCTTTTTAAGTTTCTGAATTTGTTTGACTTTTAAAATAACCACACATTAACACTGTGGACAGAAACAATATGATATATGTATTTCTCTATGCACTCAAGAGGATAATCAAGAAAAACAAAAACAAAAAAAAACTACTGTCTGAATGATGATGTTCGTGGTGGTGATGGCATTTATGAAGGTTTATTGAGTAGGTATTTTGTGCTGCTACTACTCTAAATGCTCTGAGAGACAATTCCCTCCGGTCTCTTGCATTTCTGTGTGTCTTGAGAGAAGAGGTACTGACTATATTTTATTCCAGACTTTTCTTCTCAGGAATTTTCTATAGTGAACACCTTTAGAAAATAGAAAGAGCACCTCCCTCTGGAGCCAGGGGGAAGTATGTTTCCCTGTCAAGTGTAACAGTCAAATGTCAGGTGTGCTTCCTGTCCATTATAAAATATGGTTTTCCTAAGCGGGGCAGTCAGAGGGAGTGGTCCTCTCCTATAATAAAAACCGCTGCACATGCATGCATCCTGAGGGCCTCTTCCCATCTCCCTGGGGGATCAGCACAGGTACTGGTACACTGGCAACTGCTATGGCTGTGAGAAAGAAACTCTGCCTCTGACACAGGAGCCTCCTGTCTTCTGCCATAAGCCAGAAAACTGGGAGGCTCCCATGTTGGTTTGTGAAGAGGGTAAAATCTCAGACTGTTTTTGATAAGTTCTCTGTATTTAATGACTTGTTTAATCATCAAAAACAAACCTGTCAAGAAGGAACCATCATTACCCACTTTTTACACATGGGGACATTAGTCCACCAAGTTCAGGTCATTTTCCATTGTCACACAGATATTTAGTGGTAGACTCAGGACTGAAAGTTACTCTGGTTCTGAAGCCTGAGTGTTAAACCACCAAGCAAAACTGATTTTATGATCATCGTGCAGTTCTCAGGTTTTTGTTCTGTTTGTTGAAAGGAAAAAAAATGGAATAATAATTTCAGAAGAACTTGCAGCTTATCAAACTGGAAAACTGCTGAGCTTGTTCCCAATATTTCTCAATGCTATACCTATTAATCAATATCAGCCTTCTGTCTAGCCTGGACAATCTCATCACACTAGCATTATTCCTGCTATCCAATTTGCTACTGATACTTTCCTAGTTTTAAATTCCTCTATGAATCCATTCCACTCTGTACTGATTTCTCCTTTGCTTCTCATCAACCTCACATTAATATGTAAATGTGTATTTCACTAATGCCACACGAACTGGAATAATCTCCCTTATTCTTCACCTCTTTGATTCCTCCCTGTTCTTCTAGACAAGATCTTGTCTCCCTATAAAAATAAAAGGTGAACCTTTTCCAAAAGTCCATTCCCAGACCCCCTTCCTACCCCTCGCCTTACCCCCATGCTTGCACAGCATTCTGGCCTTTCTCTCTTAAAGAATCTACAACGCTTTTTTGGCAGCTGTATTTATCAGTCCTAGGTCCCATCTCCCAAACTCACAGCCAGTATCACCTGACTCACAACTTTGTCCTTAATTTCTCTGGCATCTAAGTTTGCTTCTAATATTGAAATTAATAAATGTTGGTTGAACTAGGTTTTATTATAGAATACAGTTGAACTGATATCTTCTTTTCTGAATTATTTGGACAGGCTAACGTTACCACAAAATTTCTGACATAGCAGCACTTTCTAAATGAAACAGTAGCTAACTTATAAGTCAGTGGGTTAAATTAGCTTTCTCAGCCCGCATGCCGCCGCAAAGATCCTGCATGCCGCCACAAGGACCCCGCGTGCTGCAACTAAGAGTCGGCACAACCAACACAAATAAATAATTTTTTTTTTTTTTTAGCGGTACACGGGCCTCTCACTGTTGTGGCCTCTCCCGTTGCGGAGCACAGGCTCCGGACACGCAAGCTCAGCAGCCATGGCTCACTGGCCCAGCCGCTCCGCGGCATGTGGGATCTTCGCGGACCGGGGCACGAACCCGTGTCCCCTGCATTGGCAGGCG
Source organism: Neophocaena asiaeorientalis asiaeorientalis (assembly GCF_003031525.2). NCBI lineage: Eukaryota > Metazoa > Chordata > Mammalia > Artiodactyla > Phocoenidae > Neophocaena > Neophocaena asiaeorientalis. Next base: position 23,029,645 of record NW_020185337.1, on the reverse strand, counting down.
AACTCTCAACCACTGTGCCACCAGGGAAGCCCCAATCAGATGCTTTTGAAACCTCTTCTGGTTGATGAGAATAGCATCATTAGGTAGAGGTGGATGTCTGTCTTCCTGCTGCTGGGGCAGGAAGACATGCATCAAGATCATCTAAAATTGGACCAAGCTGTTTAAATGAATCTTTTTAAGAATGGAGGATGAATATTACCTTAATTCACAGAAAAAAGTTATCACTGACATTGAAATCTTTACTACTAAAAAGTTATGTAGGCAATCATTTGGGGGCATTATTTAGATTATTTGCAGTGAATATATTTCCATTAATTAATTCTTATTTTATGGAGTTATACATTAGAACTTAACTTGTTATATGTTTGAAAGTTTGTCAAAGTAACAATTATTATCTTATGTATACAATGGCTTCCAGAATTTGCATCTATGTGTTATCATTTCTGTTTCCATACCTCATTCACTTTAAAACAAAAACTCACATCACTCACATAAAGAGATATGATCACTTTGTTTAATAGTGAAAGATCAGAAATAGAACAATTTTCAGCTAATGAAATCAGAGAAAACTGCCAATGTGTTTATAATAATTGAAAATTACAGTTTTAATTGATTTATCACTGAACAATCAATTTATATTGTTAAGTATAAAATGAAATGGATTGAAATATTTGAGGTTCTCATATAAGCAGTTAAAGAGTTACTAGTCAATCATACACTATTAAGTTGTGCATATGGGACATTGATACTTTGCTGTAAGGTAATCAATAATTACTTACTAGAATACATTTTGCCTCCATTTAATTTCAAAAGTCCATTTTAAGTAAACAGAGTGCAAAAAGAATTGTTCTGCTATAATGCAATTGCTATGGCATAAAATGTATAGAAAACAAAGATCGTTCCTTCACACTCTTTTACAACATTTATTTTTTAAGATTATTATCACAAGTCTGCCATAAGTACACTTGTCTGGTGTTTATCCAGCATTGCTCTTTGCCAAAAACAAAAAAATAAACAAACCTATGGATCATTCAGTTGACATATTCTAGAGGTGAGTTTTCTTGTCTTTTAGTGCTTGGACTTTCTAAGGATTATAACTATTGACTATGATAGAAAGAACCCCACAGTTTTCATAAATCCTACAAATGATTATTTCTCTCAGCAATAGCTTTCTAAACTGAATACCAAAGAACCTAACACTCATAATGTATGACATTGTAATCCATTAAAAATATAGTGACTCTAGGGGCTTCCCTCTTCCCTGTGAGATTAATCCTTTGTCTGTTGTTTCATTTGAAAATATTTTCCCCCATTTTGAGTGTTGTCTTTTTTGTCTTGTTTATGGTTTCCTTTCCAGTTAAAAAATGGGCGGAAGACCTAAATAGACATTTCACCAAGTAAAACATACAGATGGCCAAGAGGCACTTGAAAATATGCTCAACATCACTAATCATTAGAGAAATGCAAATCAAAACTACAATGAGGTATCACCTCACACCGGTCAGAATGGCCACTTATCAAAAAATCTACAAACAATAAATGCTGGAAAGGGTGTGATGAAAAGGGAACCCTCTTGCACTGTTGGTGGGAATGTAAATTGATAAAACCGGTGTGGAAAACAGTGTGGAGGTTCCTTCAAAAACTAAAAATAGAACTACCATACGACCCAGCAATCCCACTGCTGGGCATATACCCTGAGAAAAGCATAATTCAAAAAGAGTCATGTACCACAATGTTCATTGCAGCTCTCTTTCCAATAGCCAGGACATGGAAGCAACCTAAGTGTCCATCGACAGATGAATGGATAAAGAAGATGTGGAGCATATATACAATGGAATATTACCCAGACATAAAAAGAAACGAAATTGAGTTTGTAGTGAGGTGGATGGACCTAGAGTCTGTCATACAGAATGAAGTAAGTCAGAAAGAGAAAAACAAATACCGTATGCTAACATATATATATGGAATCTAAAAAAAAAAAAAAAAAAATTGTACCGATGAACCTAGTTGCAGGGCAGGAATAAAGAGGTAGACATAGAGAATGGACTTGAGAACATGGGGTGGGAGGGCGAAGCTGGGGTGAAATGAGAGTAGCATCGACATACATACACTACGGAATTTAAAACAGTTGGCTGGTGGGAAGCAGCAGCATAGCACAGGGTATGGGCTTGTTGCTTTGGGATGACCTAGAGGGGTGGGATAGGGAGGGTGGGAGGGAGGCTCAAGAGGGAGGGGATATGGGGACGTGTGTGTGCATATGGCTGATTCGCTTTGTTGTGCAACAGAAATTAACACAGCATTGTGAAGCAATTATTAATAAAGCTCTATTTTTAAAAAATATAGTGACTGTATTTCAGTTAATGGTAAGAGTCTCCATTTTAGGTATTACTAATTGTGCTGGCGATATTTTGTTTCCTAAACATAAAGAAATGCAACAATTAGACAAAACAGTCTCATAAAGGGCTCATATACATGAATGACTGTCTTTCAGTTTTATATGATATTTTCATTTGTTAATGTAATATATCCAATGGCCCTTATGAATAAGAATTTGAAGGTCACTTTCTATCCACTCACTGTTCCTGACTAGCTACCTGAGCTTGAAGAAGTGAGCTGACCTCAGGAACTCTGTGAAATTATTCTAATGAAGGAGCTCTGAATATTCAGGCAGCCCAAATGAGGAGTTTAGCATTCCAATCTCATAGCAATGCCCCTTCAGCCTGACTGAGATATAATTCCCGTATATATCAGATTACTTTTAGTGTTCTCAGTTACCAGTTTTGTGATGTAGGAAATAAAGGAGAATCTGAACCCATGAGTGTTTAAAAATAAATAGAAGGTAGCTTGTATGTGCATTTGTGTGTATAAAGACTGCAGGCTTCATAGTTCTTTAACAGCATTTACTGTCCCAAACACACTCTTTTAATTCAACCAAGTATGGTCTTGACATAATGTTTTCTGTTATTGCTCAATGTATGTAAGAAGTTATGTACCATAGGAAGAGCAATTGTGCAGCTTACTTTTTTCATATACACAAATGTGTATGACATAATATTTGCCATTTAGAACCCATTGAGTCATAGACTTTTGCATCATAAGTGCTTGTAATAATAGCATTGTCCAATGTCCTTATAGAAGTATAAGCCTTAGAGTTTCAGACACGTAAAGGACTTTTGATATCACAAGGTATGTTTCACTAATATTTACCATAAAAGAGAAACTACTTCCGGAGGGGTTAAGTCATTTGTAAAAGATCATAAGTACCTAGTGAACAAGCTTGCGTAATTCTTACATGTGTCCGTTAGAATATTACTATGTTGCATTTACCACTACCTATTTTTTTCTTAAAGTTACAAAGCACTGAGCAGATTTTATATAAATTAGCAGGAAAATATTTGTGACCATGATGTTACAGAAAAATAAGGCATAAATAATAAAATTCATATGTATCAAATCCATGAAAATGTAAAAAACATTACTAATAACAGTATGCTGAATTTACCTAACATAAGTTGGTGATTGGGTAAATAAACTATGATCCCTTTTAAAATAGAACGAGAATGATAATATTGATCTGAATTATTTACTTTGGATGTGATTTCTCAAAATGCGGGCATATTTGCATTCTAAATCTTAATAATGCATGTTTGACTATTAAAATGAGATAATATATGTAAAAAGCACAGTGTCTGACATCAATTAGATATTTAACAAAACAGAGAAGATAATAATATAGCATGTAAACGATTATCAGGGAACGGACTTTAGTCCTCCGTCTCCCCCAAATGTAGAGTCTTAACAAAAATATAACTAGTAATGAAAGGGGAACATACTATATTTTTAACCCTTCTGAATGGGAAGAGCCAAGAATATCCACTTGGGAAGAGAGGAGGGGGGAAACTGTGCGTTAAAAGCAATCGGATCTCTTTGGTGAATGGACATTCTTTTACTGACAGAAGAGGGTGAAGCCAATACTGAGAAGCACGCCACAGCGTAAGCACGTGCAAGCTCTCCACAGTGATTTCAGCCTTCTGATTACAGTAAAACTTCACAATATTTTGGAGTAGTAAAAACTTGATAGAATTTTTAAGCTATTTGTCAAGCATGGCTTATTTAAATTTTCCTCAAAAACTGTTACTGTTTTATCACTAAGAACTCTAGAGAGATGCTCTAAAATAGACACAAATAAACCAGTCACAAATAAAAATACTTACCCGAGAAATACTGGCAGATGATAATTGATTTGTTATGATCTTTATAGTAGAAATTATTTCTTGATAATATTTACAAAATTCTCAATGGGTTTTAAACACATAATGTGCTCTGTTTAATTTAGCTGTAATGTCACTGGAGAACAGTGTGAAAGATGGTTTCCTGAATCGTTGATCTTTCTTTCAAACCTGTGTAACTGTCTTTATTTCTCTGCTATAATCTTTAATGTAACTTTAAGGAAGGACATCTTAATTGTAAACCTCAAAACTGTGTACTAAATAGAGGTTAGTCTTTGTCTCATTTAACAACAGGCAATAAAATGATGAAAATTAGTTGAGAATCCATACTAACTATTGAACCAAAATTCATCTTGTCAGTCGAATTCCATATAGATATAATTTTAGAATATGTAAAATATGGATTTGTATGACATTCCAAAATAATATTAGAATAAGAGCATGTGAGTGTCAAATAATCAATTAGAGACAGAATTGCAAGTTTCCAAACACTTCAATGTATGTCTCTATGTACACAGAAAAATGAGAGATTGGTTCTCATGGTAGTGCCCTGTGAACTTATGTAATTTCAGGTCACTGATATCATGAGGTTGGGATTGTTGTTTCAAACAGAAACAGGAACCGAATGCAAGAAATTAGAAGACGAAAGACTGTGTATATATTCTTGACAATGTAATAAACAGGTTCTGGCAAATAAGGTTACCAATTAGTCAGGAAGTCAGAGAATTACTAGCTGAGAATTGTTTGGTAAGATCAAATGAGGCCATAGCTCACACTTCAACTATTAGTGACCAAGAAATGTATTTACTATTCAGAATTTTTGTTATTTAATAATGAGTAAGTTATTGCTTCTATGATAATTTTTTTCTTCTTAATATAGATTTTAAAATATTTAAGTGACCATAAGTTCCAGTAAGATAATATTGTAAGATGATTCCCATAAGTATTCAAGAAAAAATGTAGAGTTCCTCTAAGCAGAGCTAGGCAACAAGTCCTGATGTAACCATATATCTACTTAAAATTCAGTAGTCTAGCAGACATTATGTCAAGGTTCTGAACCATGTGTCAGCCAATAACAATGAAAGAAGTGGCAAGCATCATCTTGAAAATTTTATTACATTATAAAAAGAAAACATGTTCCCAGTCAATAGTTGGAAAAAAAACTAATTTCTACTATTTCAGATGTTATAATTTATGTACTACAAGGCAGTAAAGCATCAAAAAGAAAGCTATACTAAACTTATTTCAACTATAACAGAATTATAAGTATGATTTAAGATTATTCTGAAACACTAGGCCCCTCCATAAGAAGGAAGATGTGCACTCAGTATGCTTAAAATGCAAATATCATTTAAATGAACATCACACATCACCTCTTAGAATAGAAATTCCCTTTTGCAACACAAAAGTACAAAACTTTGAGTTAATATGAGTATTCTGAGGAAAAATAAATGTAATAATTTCATATATAAAATAACAAGACATACTTTAGTTTGCTGAAAAAGAACATAGTTTGGAAATCCCTCAAAGGGCAGTTTTACTTAATTCATTTGAATAAAATATACCAAGCAATATTTTTAAAAGTATGTCTTTTCATATTCTGCAGTAATACAGACGCTTACAGATGACCAAACAAGGAAAAAGTTGTGTCAGTCAGTTGTGCGAAAATGTGAAGATTATATTTGGACTTAAGTAAGCAAAATTGCTATCGTCAATCTAGCCACCCTCAAAAGTATAACAATCCTTTCATCATTTCAGAAATACATGTAATCTTTGTAGCTTTCTCCACAGTTATATTTTAAAATTTATTTGTGTATAACTCAAAAAAACTCTAAAAAAAATTTTCCTGTGCCAAAAGAATGGAATCAAACAGGACAATTGTCAACAGGCACAAGAAAAATGCTCAACATCGCTAATAATTAGAGAAATGCAAATCAAAACTACAATGAGATACCACCAAACACAGGTCAGAATGGAAATCATTAAAAAGACTACAAACAACAAATGCTGGAGAGGGTGTGTAGAAAAGGGAATCCTGCTATACTGTTGGTGGGAATGTAAACTGGTGCAGCCACTATGAAGAATAGTATGGAGGTTCCTCAAAAAACTAAAAATAGAGCTGCCGTATTATCCGGCAATCCCATGGTTGGGCATATATCCAGACAAAGCTGTAATTCAAAGCAATACATGCACTCCTATGTTAATAGAAGCACTATTACGAGGGCCAAGACATGAAAACCACCTAAATACCCATCGGCAGATGAATGGATAAAGAACATGTGAGATATATATATAATGGAATATTACTCAGCCATAAAAAGAATAATGCAATTTGCAGCAACATGGATGGACCTGGAGATCATCATACTAAGTGAAATAAGTCAGATAGAGAAAGACAAATATCATATGATATCACTTATGTGTGGAATCTAAAATATGACACAAATAAACTTATCCACAAAACAGAAACAGGCTCACAGAGAACAGACCTGTGGTTGCCAAGGGGGAGAGGGGAGGGCAAAGGGATAAGTTAGGAATTTAGGATTAGCAGACAGAAACTACTACATACAAAATAGATAAACAACAAGGTCCTAAAGTGTAGCGCAGGCAAATATACTCAATATCCTGTGATAAACTATATGGAAAAGAAAATGAAAAAGAATGTGTATATATATATATATATATATATGTGTGTATACAAAACTGAATCACTGTGCTGTACAGCAGAAATTAACACAACATATGCGATCAACTATACTTCAATAAAATAAATTAAAACAAAACAAAACAAGGCAATTGTGCTTTGCTCCATTGTCGGGCTTGGACTACTACACCTTGGGGAAGGGATAGGTGGGCAAGGATGCCCAAAACACAGAATAAGAATGGAGAGACCAGAAGGCCTAACCCTGACAAAACCTGTGAAGTTCTATCATTATGATTGGCAGGAGCACACACTCATGGAAACACCTGGTTGAAGGGTTACAATCTACTCAGGGTAATTTATTACCTCAGTGAGTACATTTCAAAACTGAAGATGGTCTTTATGGTGTAAAGAGCCTTCCTATGTCTGACTAGGATTGACTATGCCATACAAAAAGCTATCACCAACTTTTAATATATAAATACATATTTTCTTGCTTTTTCAGAGAACATAAAGTGAGATAGCAGGGACTAACTAGTTCAGTCTCTACAAAACATATTTTGAAAAGGTTCGTATGCTAAATCATAGATGTGACAGAACACCATCTCTTTTTTTTTTTAATTTTCTTCCTTCTAGTTTATTTTTAAACATCTTTGTTGGAGTATAATTGCTTTACAATCGTGTGTTAGTTTCTGCTTTATAACAAAGTGAATCAGCTATACATACACATATATGCCCATATCTCCTCCTCTTGAATCTCCCTCCCATCCTCCCTATCCCACCCCTCTAGGTGGTCACAAAGCACTGAGCTGATCTCCCTGTGCTATGCGGCTGCTTCCCACTAGCTATCTATTTTACACTTGGTAGTATATACAAGTCCATGTCACTCTCTCATTTCTCCCCAGCTCACCCTTCCCCTTCCCTGAGTCCTCAAGTCCATGGACAATGGTTGGTGGAGGAATTCAATGAGAACAACTCAGGGAATAAACAGAAAATTGTGTCCAAAAGCACTACTGAAGAAAGGAAATCTTGATGGAGAATCTTCAATGGCCTTGGGGAATTCCCAAAGGGTTCACAATGGTTTTAAAATCATGTTGAAGATTTTGAAGTCCCATTGTTTTCTCACTTTTAACTATAATTTCAAAGTACCATCGTCTTTTTTTTTCCTTCTCCTATACTTACACAAATGTATAAAACTATGATCGTAAAATAGTCACTCCTTACCTTTGATTCTTGAACGTTCTTGACTTTTTTCCTGCTGGAAATAAAACAAAAATAGTTCAAAATTTGCAAGTATTTTACCAACAGGCTGATATAAAGTATCACTATAACTAAAGAATTGTCAAAATATTTTCTTGTACATATACCCAGGAGTTACCGTAACACAATTCTCAACTTAAAAAATACTTATGTTAAATCTTTTATCAAAGCAGTAATCATTCTTAGTGGACATAAATTTTTCTAAGAAACCAATACATTGTAAGAATATGGATTTATAAAGAAATGCCTAATGAATAATAAATAAATCATTATGCCCTAAAAAGGTCTCGGTTCATTCCATTTAATTCCAATGACATCTTCAGAATTTGCTTTCAATGTCTCTATGTTAATCATAAAATTTTAGTGAGAAAAAAGGTTTAAAGGCAAACAGTGGATAATTCACTAAAAATAAAAAAAACACAAGAGATGTTTCAACAGTCTTTCCTTCAGTTTAGCTTAGAATTCACCCCTGTCTCGCTTCTCTGAGGCTAAAGTTGACAACAATTCTATTATTTATTCAAGGCTGCTTCAGTCAGACCTGTCTTCCAATTTGACATACTCCTTATTAGTTACCAGGCAACCCCAGAAGAATTAGCTTGCTTTCAAGTTTTTAAGTAGAAATTGTGCACTCTATAACTTCTTGATTCATATTCAAGCACAGTTTACTCTGTCTAAAAGTTTCAGGGTATCATACTAAAAATAATTTTGAAATATGTTCCTAACAAAATGTCTCACACATACACAGAGAACTGCAGAATTGCATGAATGCCAATAAATTTTGGTAAAATTTATAAACACATTAAAAAATATAAAGAACTTATTTTGCAGCAAGCACTCATCCCAGAGTCAGATTATGATAATAAAAATGCATATTGGCAAATGTATATTTACTGAAACAGCCAACCCTATGTATAATTCTATTAGACTAAAACTTTGTACTCTGTCTCTTATTCTAACACATCCAGGCTTTGTGACTAAATTATGTACTGTCCTTTGTTAATTAATTGATTTTTTCCAGTTCTGATATATTTTTAATTCAGAGTATTTATTGTTCATTTAAACTAAAATTTAAATATGAAGTACAAATTCATGTATATTATATACATAAATATAAATTCCTTGCTTTAAAAGTACATTCTTTTTTCATAATTTTAGGTCAAGCTGGTTTAAATTTTCCAAGTGGGTATTGAGGAAGAGAAAAATCTGTGTCTCTCTCATCTTTTGCCATTTTCTCATTCATTTACTCATTCATTCTTTCAACAAATTTGCATAGATCACTTCTATGTGCCAGACACTGCTCCAAGTGATAAGTCTATGAAGGATGAAAAAACCGACCAAAAACTATGTCCTTTTGGAACCTAATTATTACATAAATGGTAATAAATTATATTTAGAAAAAGATATACCCTAAAAGGAGTTATTTTGTAGTGAATGACTGCAATTTTACACAGGTGTATAATGTTAAATAATTTTTGAATAAAATTCTGAGTGAGATGAGATGATATAACTGGGGAAAACATGTTTTAGGAGAGAAAAACAACTGCAAACTTCCTGAGATACAGGAGGTCTTGGCATTGTCAAAAATACCAAGGAGACCTGTGTAACAGGACAGGCTGAGTGAGGGGAGTTTTGTAGGAAGTTCAATCAAGGAGGCAACAGGGGCAGAAAGACTAGCACTGAGGTCCCTGGTTATTTCTTTGGTTTTTGCACTGAGAGAGCTGAAAAAGACATTGAGAGTTTCTTCTCCGATGACTAACATTATCTGAGTTACATTTCAGTAGAATCATTCTGGCTATTGAGAATAGTTTGAACAAGGGAAGGACAAAATTAGAGGGACCAGTAGAGAAGGTATTGCAGGAATCCTGGTGGGAGGTGATAATGGCTCAGAAAGGTGTGGTGTCAGTGGAGTTGGAATATCAGTTAGAGGTGGAAAGGTTTGTTGATAGAATAAGTGTTGGGTGTGAGATACAGTGCATAAAAAGGTGATCTCAAGTGTCTAAGCCAGTAGAAGAATGGCATTACCTCTAAGATAAGGAAGATGGCCAAATAAGAAACACTTTTATCCCTTCTTGCCTTGCCTTCTGGTAGTGTCCCGCTTTGTTCATTTTTCTCTTGTCTGGCTACCCCTGTTCTATCTCCTGTACTGATTCCTTCTTGTTTCTTCAATTTCTAACTACTAGTTTCCTAGACACTGAGCCCTTAACTTTCTTTTATAAATCTCATTCCTTTGGTGATCTTTTCTACTCTTCTGGCCTTAAGTGCCATACTTTTCCTAAGGACTCTCAAATTTATATCACTAGCTAATCCTCAACATTGTACTACAGATCCAAAGATTCAGCTTTACTTATTTTTTTAACATCTTTATTGGAGTGTAACTGCTTTACAATGGTGTGCCAGCTTCTGCTTTATAACAAGGTGAGTCAGCTATACATATATCCCCATATCTCCTCCCTCTTGCGTCTCCCTCCCACACCCCCTATCCCACCGCTCTAGGTGGTCACAAAGCACTGAGCTGATCTCCCTGTTCTATGCAGCTGCTTCCCACTAGCTATCTATTTTGCATTTCGTAGTATATATAAGTCCATGCAACTCTCTCACTTCATCCCAGCTTACCCTTCCCCCTCCCTGTGGGATCTAAAAAGAAAAAAAAATGTTTATGAAGAACCTATGGGCAGGACAGGAATAAAGACGCAGAGGTAGAGAATGGACTTGAGGACTCAGCTTTATTTTTGACATCTCTGCTTGATTATCTAATAACAGCTTACCTATCATGTCTAAAACTAAACTTCTGATCTTCCCTGACTTCTTCGATCATCTTTCTCATCTTCTTCATCTCTCCATCTTCCTTGTTGTTTAGACACTTAAAATAATCCTTCCCTGTCTCTTAAGAGTAAAGAGCCTGACATTTTCATGGGTTTGATATTTGACTGTGATTTTACTTTGAATATCACTCTGAGGATGCAAAGTAGGGTGATGGTCAAAATACCTGGAACTTATGGAAGATATTTTAACAAGTTTCATAAATTTAGAAATCACCAGCCTATGTATAAATCATCAGTACTGCATCTGGAGAACATATAATAGAGTTGAATGATCTAGAACTGAATATTGTAAACAATATAAGAAAAATATAAAGTCGAATTAGCCAACAAAAGAGAATGCAAGGATAGACAAATTATAGGAGAACAAACAGGAGAGCATGGAATCATGGAATACCAGGGAATATATTATGTAAGTATGAGATTTTCAATAGTATAGAATTATTATGACTGCTCTAGTAAAATTAGATCTAAGGCAATGCCCTTCAGATGAACTGACATATATGGAATCACTGATTTAAAAAAAAGCACATTTTTGATGGTGCTTGGACTTGGAAGTAAAACTGAAGTCATTCATTGAAGGAGAGGGTAATTGAGAAATATATGAAGTGGTAAAAATGGAATGAGAGAAACACAGCTGGGAAAGAATGGTCTAGGATGGTGTGTAGCTGGAGAGTGAAGGGAGGTCCACAGAGGTATAGTGTTTGTTTTGCTCACTTGTCTTTTTGTTTTATTTTGTATAAATTTATAATATATTATTTACATAAGTGAGAATTGAGAAAGTCTAAATGATAGGAGATAAATAGTAGAAATGGAGAGGATTAAGATAAAAGGGAGAGATGATTAGACTAACCTTATAAGGTATTGAAAAAGTAGATGTGATAAAGAACAAAAGTGGGGAAAAAATTTAGTTAGAAAGACCACCAGTTCCTCTAATGTAACCGGTGGGCATAGGAAGGCATGGTTATAAATGCAGGAGTTTTGTAGGTTTGATATGATGAATTAAACATGTTCAATCTGTGATGATTTATTTTCTTTATGTAATAGAAGGAAAGTCTGCTGAGTGGTGAAGTAGGATGGCTTGTCAAAAATTTGTGGAGATAGCGCAGATTTTAAATGCACTGGTTTTTGTGAGGTCAATTGAGTAAAACAGCTTGGTGTTTTTGAAATCCTAACTGAGTTTTGCCATCATAAATATACAGTGACTTATTTTAACTATAGTCAAATAGGCTTAGCACTCACTGATATTTATTTTATTTTATTATTTTCTTAACACTCAATTCTCTATTTGTACAATTGTATGTAATTATAAATTACCAATGAAATATCCTTAAAAATTTTACAAATGGTAAATGTTTAAGAAGCCTGCATTTACAGAAGATAAATTAATTATTAATTTAATTTATGGACTGAGAAGAGTAGGAACAGACTTGTAATGTAGGAAGGTAAAAGATAAACTACCTCATTTATTCCTAAACTTGTATTAGAACCCTGTCAGTGTGTGTGTGTGTGTGTGTGTGTGTGTGTGTGTGTGTGTGTGTTTATACACATATATGTATAATTTAGGATTTTCAAAGTAATAACCGTTCCAATTTGTTTCTATCACTAAAATATCACATTGTTCACTAAGCAATATGTATTATCCACAATTTTATTTTACAAACTATCACTTTATATTTTAAATGTTAATTTTTAAATGAGGAAACGTTAAGAAGAAAACTATAATTATTTAATTATGTGATAAGTCTTAAGAGGTCAGAAAAATTTTTTACCCTGTCTGCATGATACTTTTGAGAACCATTCTTACGTTATGAAAACTTAGGTCTTGTCCATAATAGAAGAAGTGCCAATCTCTTGGTATATCTCAATTTTAATATTCTTCCAAAACGTTTTCTGACAAAGTGGTCTTGTCTTAAAATAAGAAATATATATTTGGCTATGTATCAAAGCTAAATCAAAGCAGACGATTCACGTTTTACTTCATACCACACCATTTCTTGGAAGAATCCCAAAGTGCTATCTTTATTACATAAATAGACTACAAGAAATCCAGCTCAATAGTAGAAATGGGCAAACAGATCCTTTCAGACAGTATGTTAAAGATTAGCAAAGACAATCTGGACAGAAGTATGGATTCAGAAGAAATACATGATTGTAAGATATGAATTTCTTAAATATTAAACAAAATACAACATAATGAGTGGAGCATAGCTAAGCCAGTATAAAATTAAGTCAAGTTGGAAGCAGTAATTTTTAAAATGAGATGTGGTGGTCCTAAAATATCTAAGCAAACTAAAATATAGCCAAATAACATCAATGCACAGCAACCTGTGCAGAATTTTTTTTTTTTTTTGCGGTACGCCGCCCTCTCATTGTTGTGGCCTCTTCCACTGCAGAGCACAGGCTCTGGACGCGCAGGCTCAGCAGCCATGGCTCACGGGCCCAGCCGCTCTGCAGCATGTGGGATCTTCCCGGACCAGGGCACGAACCCGTGTTCCCTGCATCGGCAGGCGGACTCTCAACCACTGCTCCACCAGGGAAGCCCATGTGCAGAATTTAAATGGGCAGAATGTTATCACTCTAGAAGATATTATTAAGAATGTTTCTTATCTAGTATTTGGATTTTGGTATGATATTTATTAACATCTGATGATGGCTATATTATAAAAATGTATGTCTTATGATCAAACACTAAAACTAATTACCTGGCTATGACAACTTCAAGCATAATTTATCTTGTTTCTTCCTTCTGGCTGTGAATCACATGCTCTCTGGGAAGAGAAGAAACCACCTGAACCCTGAGTGCATCATGTCCATCATAACAGCACTGAGTTATAATCATCAGACTATCAGTGAATCGTCCTCCCATTCCATGTTATAAAGCTTAAATCACTTTAAGGAAAAGGCATGAAGTCTATACAGGTAATACCCACGGATACATTTTTTTTAATTGCATATGTATGATATTAGAATAATGAGGCTCCTTATATGCCCTTTGGTCAATACTAGGAATCCCACCGGCTTCCCTTTACACAGAGGGGTGTAGAATGAAACAGGTGCAGCTAGAATTAAATTGGTTCCTTAGAAAAGTAAAGAGATTGTCTCTCTGTCTCACTTAATCTTTCATTGGAATACACATGATAATAACCAGTCTATACTATCAATACATGAAGGAAGTAGGGCTCATCAAGGGTGTAAAATGCAAGAGTCTTCCCTCCTTTAATACAAGAGTAATGAAGAAAAGATTTCTGGGTTGCTATGGTTTTTCCTCAGCCCCATGTGACTCAGTTTGCATTTGGCCATTAATTAAAAGCTATGGTAAGCCCATGATAATTACTACCTAGATAATTAACATGATAATATCAGAAAGTTGTTGTCTTCTTAAGGAGACCCCTTTGTTTCAAACATAATGTTTCCTTCGGTTGAATTGGTGGCATAGGCTAAGAGAATATAGACTTCACCTCTTTACAGTTAAGAGGGAGAAAAGGTATTTTTATTTATTTATTTTTCTTTGCCAATAGTTTGTAATGAAGCACACTCAAACTGTGTTTAGGTTGGTCGTGTGCTGCAAAAAGTAACTTCTGTCATGGAATGTAAGACAAATCAAATTTATGGAAGAGTTTTCCAGGCATATTGAATAAAGCCCACAATGAATCAATTAACTTAAAATTTAAAAATTAACAAATGATACAACGAAGTCTGTAGTAACCAGAAGTGATGTGTCCTAGATGAGGTAATCTTCCTCCCAATTCATATGATCCCCACTTGTTCTTGAAGTAAATCGATGCCATCAGTCACCAAAGGTGGCTTTATGTATATACACAGTAGTGCTCTACAAGCTCAGGTCAACGTATGCAATTTTAAACTCATGACTAAAGGTCAATAGATTCTAACAGTGAAAACAGTCAATGGATGGAAAGGAAGCATATATAAATATAAATTTTGGAGACAAACATAAAGATTATTCATTTTAGAAGGCCGCCTAGTTTAAATTCCTTCTCAGAGTTCTTCCCTTCTCTTCGATGTAAATAATAGTTTCCCAGACAAATACCAACAAACAAAATTCGTGAGTTGCTAATTTGCAGTGCAGTACTCATGTTCAATATGTATTTGTTTAACATTTCCATGTGCTAGGTGGTAAAAATATAAAACATTAAATGTTTTTATGATATTTATTAGAGCTATTCAGTAATATAGATTGTAAATTCATGGAAACTGGGAATAGAAGACTTTCAGTGGAGCTGATCCACCACAACCTTGTAACAAATCTCTTCTACGCCATTCTGATGCATGCATACCCATGAACACACGCGCTCTCTCCCCCAGGCCTTCAATGCACACACTCACACACACACATATGTACATACATTTCCTCAAACATATTTTGTTGCTGGCAATTTAGTTATAAAATGTCTGGAAAATAAGAGATATCACAATCATAATGCAGTGTATCTAGCCTCCTAAATCTTGGGTTTATCAATGCATTTTTAATAAACTGTAATGGTGAATTTTCAGTCTTACTACGTTTAATCACAATCCTCTTATCTTTTAAGATCCTTCCCTTTGGAATTTAAGCCATGTTTCTGATTTACTTTTTTAAGTTTTTTAAAATTAATTTTTATTGGATATAGTTGCTTTACAGTGTTGGATTAGTTTCTACTGTACAGCAAAGTGAATCAGCTATACGTATACATATATCCCTCTTTTTTGGATTTCCTTCCCATTTAGGTAACTGCAGAGCATTGAGTAGAGTTCCCTGTGCTATACAGTAGGTTCTTATTAGTTATCTGTTTTATGCATAGTATCAATAGTGTATATATGTCAATCCCAATCTCCCAATTCATCCCAACCCCCGTTTACCCCCTTGGTGTCCATATGTTTTTTCTCTCTGTCTGTAACTCTATTTCTGCTTTGCGAATAAGATCATCTACAATTTTTCAAGATTCCACATGTTTCTGATTTAATATCACCTTTGCAACAAGCCCCAATCCCTATCCATTCTTTCTAAAACAACACCCTCATTATTATTTGATTTTCTTAACTTTTTGTTCATTTTTCACATAAGTGACCACTTCCTGGGATAATATGTATTTATTTGCACATGATATGTTCCCGTTACTGGGGTATATTTCCCACACATCTTAACTGGTATATCCACAGTGTCTAGAAAAGCATCTACAAGAGAGTGAGCACCATTCCTAATACAGTGTCTGAACTCTAGAATTTAACACCCTAGTGAAGAAGAAACAGGTAAAACACAACGTGTGAAATAAAACGTGACATTCAATAGCGTAATTGTGTATAAAATCTACAGGGAAAGGTCAAGGGAGCAATGCATTTTGTCTTAGTTAACTGAGGCAGGTGAAGGGAAGCTTTGTGAGTGTGGAGAACTAGGGATACACAGAGAGATGAAGAGGTTGTAAGAATAATTACAGAATTATTAATTAAGAATAATTGCTGTAGCTGATCTCTACAGCAAAGGGAAGGAGAAGATTCTGTGCAGAAGACAGCACGAAAGAAGTTAAGGATCCATGAGGTTGCACGGTAAGACTGCAGAACTGCAGACAGTGTTCATGGTAGTGCAGAGCTGGTATGGTAAACATTAAATACAGTTGGGCAACTAGTAATTTTCAGCTTTTTATGACATGAAAGTAATTTTCTTAATTTTTTAAAGAAATGTCATCAGATATATTAATAGTCTAACAAACATAACATATGTTAAACATATGTTAAATTTGATGTTAATTGTCTAACATATAACATATGTTTAACATATGTTAAAATTTGATAAAATATTTGCTATGATATATATATATATATATGAGAGAGAGAGAGATCTAGCTCTATATAGACATTCAAAGTACAAGCTATAAAAGCTATAGACTGTCAATCTACAGCTGTTTCTCTTTTGGCTTAATTTGTTGGTGTGATATCATTAATTCTGAAGTCAAAGAATAGATATATATAACTGAATCACTTTGCTGTACACCTGAAACTAACACAACATTGTAAATCAACTATACTCCAATATAAAATAAAAAGTTAAAAAAATTGTAGTTGCTTCTTATTGTAGGTTCATATTATATTTGATATTTTTACGGGATTTTAAGGAGAAAAGAGAACTTGTTATTGGATTGACGGATAGCAATATAAAACTTAGAAAGACTGCCAATTAATAACTACCATTTATTATTGAGAATATACTTTGTCAATAAACTATATCCTGCAATGAAGAAACTATAAATACTTATAGCCAGGTATCCCAGGTAACCCCAAACTGATATGAGATATTCTTGGCACAGGTAACCATGGGGCGTTTTGAGGAAGATAAGAACAGTGGTCAGTAGTATGGAGTCTAAGCATCAACACACCAGTTGACTCCCAATAGGCAGAGAGACCATTTGCAAGTGTCAATGAAAAGAAAACTGAGGCTTAAGGAATACAAGGAGAAGAAGGAGAATTAGTAGGCGGAGAAGAAGGAGATGGAGAGGAAGAGAAGGAATAGGAGGAGGAGAAGCTGGGAGATTAAAACACTCATATCAGTTTTACTAGGTGGCAAGCAATTTTTAAGTTGTTTACATATATTATCTCATCTGAGGTGACCAAAAGTCACAGCCTAGCTTCCCCTACTTGCATTTTCAAACTGTAAGTTCATGAAGTTCTCTAGGGGGTGATGACCATGACATGTACAGAAGTATTTTCAAGCAAATATGATTACATGAGACCTGAGCCCAAACTTGAGTTAAACTGCCCTTATAAAGAGGTGAGCTGCCCAACTGAGATCTTCCTAGAAAAGGTAGAAGAATATTTGATAGAATTTTCATTGATGCTTAGCCAGGTAGGTGGCAAGAGCTATTGTAATATCAGCTTAATTTTCACCAAAAGGTAAGTGAGACCTTTGGCATGGTTTACAATTTACTTTTTTCAACTTTATTGAGGAATAATTGACAAAAATACTTGTATATATTTAAGGTATACAACCTGATGGTATTATAAATATTTTCAAAAACACACAGTGTGGAATGATTACCAAAATCAAGACAATTAACACATTGATCATATTACATGGTTAATTCTTTTTGGGTGTGGTGAGAATGTTTAAGATCTCTCAGCAACTTTCATGTACAGTCATTAGTTGGTATCTGCAGGGATTGGGTTCAGGACCTCCAAGGATACCAGAATCCATGGGTGCTCAAGTTCCTTATATAAAATGGCATAGTAGAGGTGGCCCTCCATATCCATGGGCTCCACATCTGCAGATATGGAGAGACCACTGTATACAATATGGTGTTGTTATTATTAAATATAGTCAATGTACTGTATGCTTAGACCCTCAGACTTATTCTTCCTGTAACTTCTTATGATTTCTTTTAAATTTGTACCCTTTGACCTGCATCACCCCATTTCCCTTCCCCTCAACACTTGCAACCACCATTCTATTCTTTGTCTCTATGAAATTGACTTTTTAAAAATATTCCACATATTGGTGATACTATACAGCATGTGTCTTTCTCCATCTGGCTTATTTCACTTAGCATAATGATCTCCAGTTTCATTAGTGTTGTCCCAAATGGCAGTATTTCCATGTTTTAATGGCTGAATACTACTGCATTTTCAGTATCTATTCGTCTGTCCATTGACACTTAGGTTGCTTCCATGTGCTGGCTATTGTCTAATGCTAAAGGAACATAAGGGTGCAGATATCTCTTCCAGATAGTAATTTCTTTTCCTTCAGATATATACCCAGAAGTGGGAATTCTGGATCATACTGTAGGTTTATCTTAATTGTTTTGAAGAAAAACTCTACCATTTTCTATAATATCTGTAGCAATTTACATTCCCATCGACAGTGGGAATGTAACACTTCTTCTTAAACACTTGTTATCTTTTGTCTTTTTGACAATAGCCATTATAACAGGTGGTGAGATGATACCTCATTGAACTTTTGATTTGCGCTTCCCTGATGATTAGTGATGTTGAGCACATTTTTATGTATTAGTTAGCCAAAATTTGGATATATTCTTTGGAAAAATGTCTATTTAGCTATTTTTCCTATTTTTAATTGGATTATTTGCTTGTTTGTTATTGAGCTGTATAAGTTATTTATATTTTAAACTAACCGTTTATCAGATACATGATTTGTAAATATTTTCTCTCATTCTGTAGGCTGCTTTCTAATTTATTCATTGTTTCCTTTGCTCTGCTGAAGGTTTTTTGTTTGATTTAGTCCCACTTATTTTTGCTTTTGTTGCTTATGATTTGGAGTCATTTCCAAAAAATAAATAATTTTTTCCTGTTTTCTTCCAGTAGTTTTACCGTTTCAGATCTTACAAGTAGGTCTTTAATCCATTTTAAGTTAATTTTTATGAGTGTTGTAAGACAGAGTTCCAGTTTTAATCTTCTGCATGTGGATACCCAGTTTTCCTAGCACCATTTACTGAAGAGGCTATCCTTTTCCCATTGCATGTTCTGGGTGCCCTTGTCAAAAATTAGCTGACCTTGTATGTGTGGCTGATGTATGGGCTCTTGATTCTGTTCCACTGGTCTACGCACTTCCTTTTATTCCAGTACCATATTATTTTGATTACCTAAGTTTGAAATATAATTTGAAATCAGGTGTGAAGCCTCCTACTTTGTTCTTTCTTCTCCAGATTGTTATGGCTCTTTGGGGTCTTTTGTGGTTTCATTCAAATGTCAGGATAGATTTTTTTTCCATTGGTGAAAAATGTCATTGGAATTACAGGCACTGAATCTGTTATCTCATTGGGTAATATGGACATTTTCACAATATTAATTCTTCTAATTCAAGAACGTGGGATATCTTTCCATTTATTTGTATCTTCTTCAATTTCTTTCATCTGTATCTCATAGTTTTCAGTGTACAGGTGTTTCACTTCCTTGGTTAAGTTTATTGTTTTTGATGCTATTGTAAATGGGACTGCAAGGTTTCTGCTGAGGAATCTGATGATAGCCTTTCTCTTTAGGGTTCCCTTGTATTTGATGAGTCTTTTTTTCTCTTACTGCATTCAAAATTCTTTCTCTGTGTTTGATTTTTGAGGGTTTGATTATAACATGTCTTGGTGAATATCTCTGAGTTGAATCTATTTGGGGATGTCTGAGCTTCATGTACCTGGATGGCTATATCTCTTCCCAGATCTGGAAAGCTTTCAGCCATATTTCTTTAAGTAAGTTTTCTGTCCTTTTCTCCTTCTCCCTTTTCCTTCTGGGACTTCTATAATGCAAATATTGTTTTTCTTAATGGTGTGCCATAATTCACCTAAGCTTTCTTACTCTTTTTCATTCTTATTCTTTTTTCTCATCTGATTCAATAATATCAACAGATATCTTCAAATTCACATTTTCTTTCTAATGCTTGATAGAGCCTGGTATTTAAGCTCCCTGTTTCCTTTTTCATTTTTAGTCACTGTTTTTTTTTTTTCAGCTCCAGATGTCTGGTCAGTTCTTTTTTTTTTATGATTTCTATCTCTGTGTTGAACATCTCGTTTCGTTCATGCATTCTTTTACTAGTTCATTGACTCCTTTGTCTGTGCTCCCTTAAATCTCACTGAGCTTTCTTTAAAATAATTACTTTGAATTATTTTTTAGGTATCTTGCAGATCTCCATTTCTCTGAGGTCAGTTACTGGAAAATTATTGTGTGCCTTTGGTGGTGTCATGTTTCCTTGCTTTTTCACGTTTCTGTTGCTTTACACTGATGTCTGCTTATTTGATTGAGCAGTCCTCTCTTCTAGACTTTTCAGACTGGATTTAATGTGGAAATATTTTCACCTGAAGGTATCTGCAAGAGTGCTGGCTGGGTGGGCTGCAGTGTCTTTGGTTCCAAGGAGGTCACATGAAACTCCATCAGTCTAGGTTAATGTTGGCAAAGAGAGTGGGTGGTCTTCTGTGGCTGAGACTACAGAAGTTCTGTGAGTGGCTGTGGCAGCTAGAGCTATTGCAGTCCGCAGAGGTGAAGGCTGTTAGAGTCCTTCTATTCTTTTTTGCCCATGGGAGGATATTCTCTCCAAGAGATCCCTCCTGGTGCCAGGGCTGACACTCTACTCTCAGAATAGCAGTGGAGCCAGGACCCTCGGATCAGGTGCACATTGAACTTCCACAGTGCCTGGATCTTTGGGGCACAGATGCACTTGCAGCAGTGGTGGTGTCAGTGTCTAAGGTGCAGGAGTGTGAAAATCTCCTATGGAACTGGGGTCTGGGTCTCTGGGGCTCACTGCGTTGACTCAGGCTGCAGAGGATGGGAGAGGATACAGCAGTAGCAAGGCCCTGGGTTGACAGAGTACAGTGGTGTCTTGTGCCTAGGGAACAGAGGGCAGTAGCTGCATGCTCTGAGGGTGGAGGATCAAAGTCCTGACTCTAGTCCCAGGAGGGATTGCAGAACAGCAGCAACTCAGCACCAGTGATAGCAAGCAAGTCAAAGTCACAACTTAGAACTCTGGGCACAGAGCCATAGCAGTGCAGCCTGGTGATGGTGGGTCAAAGCTGAAACATGATCTGGGTTAGTCACAGAACAGCAGCAGCTTGGACCCAGTGATGGTGGGACAAAGTTGCAACTTAGAAGCCCAGTGGCCACACAGAGCTACAGCAGTGCAGTCACAGTGATGGTGGATCAAAGCCTTGACTTAGAACTTGGGCAGGGGGTGGGGGCAGAGCAGCAGCAGCTCTGGTCCTACAGATAGTGAGGCACTGTGGTGTTCCAATCCTGGAGAGCAGGGCAAAGCAGTGAGGCAGTGAGTGGGGCCCCTGTGTGTAGGTCTCACTACAGACATCTCTAGCTCCAGAGGAGATGAACAGGCAGGAACTCTGGGCAGCTCCATCAGCTGGGTTTAGTATTCGTGAAGACTGTGGGGGTCTTCAGTAGCAAAGGCTGCAAACATCCATGGCAGTGAGGCTTGCATGGGATAAAATACCTCCAAGGGATAACTCTTGGTGCTGAGCTGCTCTGGATTGGGGTAAAGGGTGATGCAGGTAAAATGTTCCCTATGTTTTTCTGTGCAGTGATCCTGAGACTTTTAGCTTCACAGGATTTCTGCTGCCCTTTATTATGATACTGAACTTTCCGAGAGCTACTTTCATCAGTTTGCAGTTGTTATTTATTGGTTTTGTTGTGTTTCTGGGGGAGACTACATCTAGCCCTCCATCTTGCTGACAGAACCTCCTGTTTACAATCCTTGTCAAAGTCTCTTCCCTCAAAAAATTTACAATATACACTAAGGACTGAAACATACGCAAGATATAAAAAAAGTAAAATCCCAGGATAGTTTACAGATGACATTCAATAACATATTACAGACAAGATACAATTTTGTGGTCAGTAATTCATCTGGTCTACCCACTGCTGTTAATATTGTTTTCACCCCCTTTAGGAAATGCATTTAGTAGTACACACATGCATATTTAAATCTGATAATTAAAACCTTATTGAATCTATAAGCATGTTATTTTCTTTCTTTCTTTTTTACTCGATCTTTATTGGAGTATAATTGCTTCACAATACTGTGTTAGTATCTGTTGTACAACAAAGTGATTCAGCCATATGCATACATATATCCCCATATCCCCTCCCTCATGAACTTCCCTCCCACCTTCCCTATCCCACCTCTCTAGCTCATCGCAAAGCACTGAGCTGATCTCCCTGTGCTCTGCTGCTGCTTCCCATTACCTCCCTAACGTGGGAAAGGAAACTGTCACCCAAGTCCAGGGAGCAAAGAGAGTCCTATACAGGATAAACCCTAGGAGAAACACACCAAAACACATATTAATCAAACTAACAAAAATTAAATTCAAAAAAAATATTAAAAGTGGAAAGGGAAAAACAAAAAAAAATATACAAAGGAATACCCATAAGGTTGTCAGCTGATTTTTCAGCAGAAACTCTGCAGGCCAGAAGGGAGTGGCAGGATATACTTAAAGTTATGAAAGAGAAAAACCTACAACCAAGATTACTCTACCCAGCAAGGGTCTCATTCAGATTTGCCAGAGAAATCAAAAGCTTTTCAGATAAGCAAAAGCTAAGAGAATTCAGTAGCACCAAACCAGCTTCACAACAAATGCTAAAGAAACTTCTCTAGGCAGGAAACACAAGAGAAGGAAAAGACACACAAAAACAAGCCCAAAACAATTAAGAAAATGGTAATAGAAGCATATATATCAATAGTAACCTTGAATGTAAATGGATTAATTGCCCCAACCAAAAGACACATACTGGCTGAATGGATACAAAAACAAGACCCATATATATTCTGTCTACAAGACACCCACTTCAGACCTAGGGACACATACAGACTGAAAGTGAGGGAGTGGAAAAAGTTATTCCATGCAAATGGAAATCAAAAGAAAGCTGGAGTATCAATACTCATATCAGATAAAATAGACTTTAAAATAAAGACTGTTAAAAGAGATAAGGAAGGACACCACATAATGATCAAGGGATCAATCCAAGAAGATATAACAATTATAAATGTTTATGCACTCAACATAGGAGCACCTCAACACATAAGGCAAATGCTAACAACCATGAAATGGGAAACCAACAGTAATGCAATAATAGTAGGGGACTTCAACAACCCACTTACTCCAATGGACAGATCATCCAAACAAAATAAATAAGGAAACACAAGCTTTAAAAGACACAATAGACCAAATAGATTTAATTGATATTTATAGAACATTCCACCCGAAAGTGGCAGAATACACTTTCTTTTCAAGGGTACACGGAACAGTCTCCAGGGTAGATCACACCTTGGGTCACAAATCGCCTCAGAAAATTTAAGAAAATTGAAATTATGTCAAGCATCTTTTCTGACCAGAGTGTTATGAGATTGGAAATCAATTACAGAAAAAAAAACCCTGTAAAAACCACAAATATGTGGAGGCTAAACAGTGTGCTACTAAATAACCAAGACATCACTGAAAAAATCAAAGAAGAAATAAAAAAGTACATAGAAACAAATGACAATGAAAACACAACGACCCAAAACCTACGGGATGCAGCAAAAGCAGCTCTAAGATGGAAGTTTATAGCAATTCAATCTCCCCTCAACAAACAAGAAAAATCTCAAATACACAATCTAACCCCACACCTAAGTCAACTAGAGAAAGAAGAACAAAGAAAATCCAAAGTTAATAGAAGGAAAGAAATCATAAAGATCAAAGCAGAAATAAATGAAATAGAAACAAGAAAACAATAACAAAGATCAATAAAACTAAAAGCTGGTTCTTAGAGAAGATAAACAAAATTGATAAACCCTTAGCCAGACTCATCAAGAAAAAAAGGGAGAGGATGCAAATCAATAAAATTAGAAATGGAAAAGGAGAAATCACAACTGACGCCACAGAAATACAAAGGATTGGGCTTCCCTGGTGGCGCAGTGGTTGAGAGTCTGCCTGCCAATGCAGGGGACACGGATTCGTGCCCCAGTCTGGGAAGATCCCACATGCCGTGGACCAGCTAGGCCCATGAGCCATGGCCGTTGAGCCTGTGCGTCCAGAGCCTGTGCTCTGCAAGGGGAGAGGCCACAACAGTGAGAGGCCCACATACTGCAAAAAAAATAAAAAAGTAAAAAAAAAGAAATACAAAAGATTATAAGAGACTACTACAAACAGCTATAGGCCAATAAAATGGACAGCGATGAAGAAATGGGCAGATTCTTGGTGAGGTGTAATTGTCCAAGACTGAACCAGGAAGAACTAGAAAATATAAACAGACCTATCACAAGTAATGAAATTGAAACTGTAATTAAAAATCTTCCAACAAACAAAAGTCCAGGACCAGATGGCTTCACAGGTGAAATTTATCACACATGTAGCGAAGAGCTAAAACCAATTCTTCTCAAACTCTTCCAAAAAATTGCAAGGGAGGAACACTCCCAAACTCATTCTACGAAGCCACCATCACCCTGATACCAAAACCAGAAAAAGATATCACAAAAAAAGAAAATTATAGACCAATAACACTGATGAACATAGACACAATAATCCTGAACAAATACTAGCAAGCAGAATCCAACAACATATTAAAAGGATCATACACCATGATTGAGTGAGATTTATCCAAGGGATGCAAGGATTCTTCAATATATGCAAATCAATCAATGTGATGGACCACATTAATAAGTTAAGGAATAAAAACCATATGATCATCTCAGTAGATGCAGAAAAAGCTTTTGACAAAATTCAACACCCATTTATGATAAAAAAACTCTCCAGAAATGGGCATAGAGGGAACCTACCGCAACGTAATAAAGGCCATATATGACAAACCCACAGAAAAAATCATACTTAATGGTCCAAAACTGAAAGCATTTACACTAATGCTTGTCAGGAAAAAGACAAGGGTGTCCACTCTCAATACTCTTATTCAACGTAGTTTTGGAAGTCCTACCCACAGCAATCAGAGAAAAAAGAAATAAAAGGAATACAAATTGGAAAAGAAGAAGTAAAATAGTCACTGTGTGCAGATGACTTGACACTATATATAGAATATCCTAAAAATGCCACCAGAAAACTACTAGAACTAATCAATGAATTTGGTAAGGTTGCAGGATACAAAATTAACACACAGAACTCTGGTATTTCTATACATTAACAATGAAAAATCAGAAGGAGAAATAATCCTATTTACCATCATAACAAAAAGAATAAAATACCTAGGAATAAAGTTACCTAAGGAGGTAAAAGACTTGTACTGAGAAAACTATAAAACACTCATGAAAGAAGTCAAAGATGACATAAACAGATGGAAAAATATACCATGTTCTTGGATTGGAAGTATCAATATTGTGAAAATGACTATACTACCCAAAGCAATCTACAGATCCAATGCAATCCCTATCATACTACCAATGGCATTCTTCACAGAATTAGAACAAAAAATTTTACAATTTGTATGGAAACAAAAAAGACCCTGAATAGTCAAAGCGATCTTTTTTTTTTAACATCTTTATTGGAGTATAATTGCGTTACAATGGTGTGTTCGTTTCTGCTTTACAACAAAGTGAATCAGCTAAACATATACATATATCCCCATATCTCTTCCTGCCAAAGCAATCTTAAGAAAGAAAAATGGAGCTGGAGGATCAGGCTCCCTGACTTCAAACTATACTACAAAGCTACAGTAAGCGAGACAATATGGTACTGGTACAAAAACAGAACTATAGATCAATGGTACAGGATAGAAAGCCCAGAGATAAACCCAGGCACATATGTCACCTAAATTACAACAAAGCAGGCAAGAACAAACAATGGAGAAAAGACAGCCTTTTCAATAAGTGGTGCTGGGAAAACTGGACAGTTACATGTAAAAGAATGAAATTAGAACACTACCTAACACCATACACAAAAATAAACTCCAAATGGATTAAAGACCTAAATGCAAGACCAGAAATTATAAAACTCTTAGAGGAAAACAATAGGAAAAACACTCTATGTCATAAACCACAGCAAGATATTTTTAGGCATATTATTTTCTTTCCACACCTTTTATGGGTTTCAAGTCACCAAGGGTTTAAAATCATTAAGCAAATGAAGACACAAGTAGAAATAAGAAAACTATAGTAATGGGTAGTGCAAAAATGTTGGGACTGTTGAGATTGAGTAATATTATAAACTAGATGTGCTGAAAAATATACTCTCAGAGATATAGGGTCCACAATCAGAGGGGCTAGCTGGAAATTTACACTGTTGGCTAATGCTGAAAGAGTGAGCATTTATCCCACTCAGTATACCCTATGTGGGGAGGGCAGACAAAAGATCTTGGGACAGTGCAAATTGCAGTGTTAGAACTAAGATGCTGGCAAGATGCTAAGACGCTTGATGTGAACTGGGAAAATTTTTTTCAACTTCTATTGTCTGCTAATTCTTTGGAAAAATATATAAAGCAAATTAAAACATGCAAGTAAGAGCCTATAAAAGATATGATAAACTACTGGGAAGTTCAGAGGTTGTCATGACTGGTGTAGGTGGCCAGTGAGAAGTGGTTGGAGAAGAGATAGAAATCTTTGGAGATTTGCTCTTCCCTCCACTTCTATCTAGCTACAAAAGCCTTATAAGTGCCCTTTCCACTGGTACTGTAACACATATGTCTGCTGCAAAAACCCCAAAGCCCACTGTCAGCAGAATACTTTCAGTGCAGCTCAAGCCCCCAGCTGGAGTGAGCTGGCTGATTATATATTCTTGCTCATGTATTTCTCTACCTACTGTATTTCAAGATCACAAGGATTTATGGATTACAATCTAAGGGCACTACAGCTTCACAACATTGTTCCTTTCAAAGAGTTGAAAGGTAAACTTCTCAGTACAGGAGTTCATGGAACATTTGTAGTACCGGGAAGATCAGAAATGGTTCTTTGGTGCCTAAGGATCTTAACACTGCAGTCTCTTACTCTCTTTTGAATCAAATTAGAATCAGGATTAACAGGGAGCAGTGCCTAAACATGATTTTGCAGATCAAAACATCTAGGCATCTTAATACAATTACTAGAAGATAAAGACAAATAGACAACATAAACCATAGGAGATAATTATAATTTTAAAATAAACATGATGGGTATATTTAAGAAAATGTTTTAGTAAATGAAATGAGAACAAGTAATCATAGAGAAAAACTAAGTAGAACTATTAATCTTGAACAGTATAATAGTTGAAATAGTAAAATGAGAAATGAAATAAATTGCAGGAAGAATGAAACAGAATGATTAGCAAAGTATAAGTGAGATAAGACAAAGAATTGAAAAGAG
>NW_020185337.1:22943929-23001836 GCF_003031525.2 Neophocaena asiaeorientalis asiaeorientalis | reverse complement strand
GAAAATATGTCAGTGAAGTTATGTGATACAAGGCTTCTAATTAGTAGTGCCTTCAACTGTTAATAGGGATTCCAGCAAAATAGAAACCTAAAAATGGAAGTAAGAAAGAGTAGAATAGTGGAAATATATTATCCACACTATGTAATTAATCTACAATCAAAAGAGTTTGTAACATATCAATTAAGATATAAGAAAATGAATTATAAATACTTGCATAGAGTGAAATATAAAGAGATCAGTGACATATGTATATGTATATATTACATATACTGTACATATATATTTAAATTCCAGAAAGAAAGAGTAAATTATAGTAAAAAAAAAAAAAAGAATTATATTGACATCAGACTTCTCAATAGCAACATACTTATAAGAAGACAATGAAATGTTTAAATTACTAAAATTAATTTTTTAACATTTATATGTGAGTTTATAATAAAATATCTTTAGGTATAAATATGGTTTCAATATTTTGGGCTGTCAATAATTCAGCAGAGTTCTTGTTGTTCTATCTTTTTGTTCTATCTTGTTGTTCTTGTTGTTCTATTTGCAAGATTGAACTGTTGTTGTTCACAACAGTTCACTGTTGTGGTGTGACTTTTTCCTCTTTCACTTTGAAAGTCACTCTTTGAGAAAACAGACTCCAGAAGAATTTGACAAGGAAATAACTTCATGACAACAAGTATATAGTTGCCTAAATAACAAGAACAACAAAAGAAAAGAAAAGCTAGTTGCCTATTAGGTGAAGGCACAGATGTAGACTATCAACTTGTGTTTTGGGAGGACAGACAGTAGAATACAAAGGGATTGAAGTCTAATCTAAGTGAAATATGTGTTGTTCTATGGGTAGATATAAATGTTAAGGAAGTTAATAAATCGATAAATAGAATATAAACCTGAGTTTTAAGTAGAGATTTTATATGATAATGAGAAAACCAAACTAGAACATTTAAACCAATTAAAGGAAATTATACCTATACAATGAAAGGAAGAAACAAGAAAAATAGAACATAAAAGTACAGTAAAACACATGAAATATAAATGGAAGATGTTGAAAACAAAACCAAATGTAAGAGTAATAATAGTAATTAAAAACAGTTAAATTCACCATTTAAAACTCTGATGGGTCAAAAAATAAGATCTAGCAACATGTTGTCTTCAAGAAGCACTTAAAAGAACAGAAATGTATATCTATATCAATCAATCTATCTAATCCAAATAAGAACAAAGATATTTGGCATAGCAATACTAGAATCTGAGATAAAATGCACGTAAAAAATATGGAAGCATGGTGAAGGAATTAGAGAGAAAATATAGTCTTAATAAGAAGCATAAAATAAGAAGATATAACCATCACCAACATATATTCATCTAATAGACTTAACACTGAATATATAAATTAATTATATTAAGTAATGATTCAACAGAGATATAAGTAGATATATCTACAAATAAACCTACAAGTGGTGGTGTGGTTTTTAACAACCTCTCAGAAACTGAAAAATCAAGCAAAGAAATTTAATCTGAGCTATGAATTCTAAAGAGAATCAGCTCAAGCTATTAGGTAAAGAATCCTATACTGAATGAAGAAAAAAATGTATTGTTTTAAAGCACATATGTAATATTTATAATAATTGAATGTATATTAGCCCATAAAGGAAACTTCATAAAAACCAATGGGAAAATTATACATATAATTTTATCAGATAATATTCAGGAATGTTAGAATAGTAACAAAATGATGCTGAAATTAGCACCCTATATCCAGAATCTAAATAATGAATTACTAAATAATCCTTTGATTAAAAAGGAAACCATAAAGTAATTCTGACATATTTAGATTGAAGCAAAGGGAAGCACTGCATGACAAAATTCATGGAGCTCTACAAAAACAACTTTCATGGGAAATTTATAGCTTTAATTATCAGGGAACAAGAAAGTTTATAAAATTCAAACTATGCATTCAACTTAAGAGATTAAAAGATAGTAACAGCATAAAAATAAACAAAAAGCATAGGTATCAAGGAAATAGAGAACAAAAAGAAATGAAGAATATAAACAAAGGTTAAACTGGGACTTTCATTTTGTTAAGATTAATAAGACAAATCTTTTGCAAGACTGATTTAAAAAGTACAGATAGAATGTAAAGAAGATGTGGTATGAAAAAAGTTGGACATACAGACAATAGGCATTTAATGTAAAGGATATTTAAGCACTATATTCTAAAAGTCTTATCTAATAATCTTGTAAATGTAAATGATATATTTCTGAAAAGGTACAAAATATCAAAATGGCATAAGAAGAAAAACGAAAACATGCATAGGTAAGTAAAATCTTAAAAGACAACACAAAAACAAAACAAAACAATAGAATGCCTGAAATTGCCATGAAAAATCTATCTTTCCAAATACCAAGACCCAAATACTTTAGCAGATAAATTCTATTGTATAGTTAGGGAATAAATGTTTTGTATATTAGAAAAAAAAATTCAAGAAAAAATAAAATTACAAAAGACACACTACTGTTTGCGTGAGACCAGAGCAATAAAGTAGGAATAATCCCCTGCCAACCACACATTATAAATGCTTAGAAATTCTCATAAGTTCCATAAAGGAATAGGGTGGGAAGATGACCACCACAGCATTGTTTGTGGCACAAGGTATTGGTGGCAATTGATGTGGTGATCACTAGAAGAACTGATTTTTAAAGACTGGGGATTCAACAGATAGAAGCAATAATCAAATGGCATGGAAAGATCTTAAAAATAGAGTACTGAGTGAAAAATTAATCAATAGAATGAGAACAAAAGCAGTCCTGTTGATGTGAATTCAAACCACAAAAACACAAGAAAATACAGTTTTATAAGTATACATACACATAAAACTTAGTCATCATGAGGTAGGAGATAGATGGGCCTCTGGGCTGGACAGCTGGTGTTTGTCAAGTGGAGTAACACTGAAGATTTGTTCTCACGCAGACACGCCAAGGACAAAGCCAGTGGCAGAAGCTGAGCTCTGCTGAAGTAAAGAGATAAGGTGCCCACCCTAAGGTCAAGGAAAATGACCCTAACTGCACATGCACAGGAAGGCTCCTTGGGGGTCAAAAAGGGAGGGGGTGCCACCCCATAATATGTATGGACATGCACACACAGCCCTCCGCAGTGGGATCCATCTTAGAAAATTGTTGCACACGCATCTTGGGGAGGGTCCTAAGATGAGTCAGGTGTGAAAAAAGAAACAATTGGCCAAATGTGAACAAAGACCCGGAAGAACTGTCCTATATAAGTGATTTAAATCACCTCTTCACGGTGCTCCTCATTCAGGCGCCCACCCTCCTCCCTGGGTGTGTATTTCTGCTTTAAATAAATAAACTGTTTCTCTGTGTGCTCTCCCATAAGTTGTGCTGAGTCTCTAATAATAAACTTTGTACCTGTTTTGGAGCTTTTCCTCCTTGAAACATTTTTACTTTCACACAGGATAAGAATCAGGGAACTTGGCTTCTAGCCCCTGGCCCCTGGTGGACTGGCAGCTAGGGTCAATCCCTGGACAGGGGTTAAAAGCCTTACTCACAACTACTGTCCCTCTGCGAACAATCAAACAAATTAAAACGGCTGAAATAATGGAAAGAGTTAGAGGATGAGGATAAAAAGAATTGATGGAATGGTGGATAAATGATTGGTAGATGCATAGATGACAGATACATACATACATACATACACTCACAGATACATACACATATACACACATAGACATAGATAAAAATTAAACAGATAATTCATGTCACCAGTATATATATATATATATATATATATATATATATATATACAGATATATACATATATAAATTTTCTAAAATAAGACTTTTGTCAAATAGAAGCAACAAGGGAATGTGCCGTTTCTAGGCTGAGCTCTAGCTGGGGAGAAGATAATTCCCTTCGTATCTGTAACATCAGGCATGTCCTCATAAGGATTTGGATTGCAGGTTTATACTACTGATATGACCATAAAAAGTCAAGAAGTAAACTTAAAATGTCTGTACTTTGGTAGTGTTTTAAGGTCATTTACAGCCAAGAGGTTTTCATATCTGGAGACCTGTGTTCTTGACTCATGATTTCCAAGGTTCTCAGGGACAGGAATGAAAAGAACACAGCCTCAGAAGCCGAAAGGACAATTACAGCACATGCGAATTGTCAAGGGAGGCGGCAGTGGGCCAGCTATGCTGCCCTACGTTTCAAACACCGAGATTACTGCATGTGGAATATGAAGAGATTAGAATGTTCACAGATTCAGAGAATTAGGCACATCTAAGTAAGCTGTGAGACCCTTTTAAACACACAACTAAGATAGTTCAAAATAACCTAACTAGTTAACACGTTGAATAGCACCAAGCTGAACAACTGGACTGGAAGCCAAATCTGAACAGGTCAACCAAAGAACCTGGAATCAACACAGGTGACTGTCACCAGACCATCAGAAATACTATTGTTTGAGGACATTTCTAGAGTCATTTGTGAACATCAACTACACTTGGATATGCAGATATCCTATGAGATGGAAACCCACTTTTGATAATGTATCCTAGAGTAATTTCTGCATTAGTGCTCTTGGAAAAATGTATAAGAATGCTCCCAAGCAGCACAGTTTGTAATAAAAATTTCAAACACTTCACATGGCGAGTATGGGGTATTTATGAGTGAGGATTAATTATAGAGGAAATAAATAAATTGAAGCTA
This sequence comes from Neophocaena asiaeorientalis asiaeorientalis, assembly GCF_003031525.2. NCBI lineage: Eukaryota > Metazoa > Chordata > Mammalia > Artiodactyla > Phocoenidae > Neophocaena > Neophocaena asiaeorientalis. The sequence continues at coordinate 22,997,104 of NW_020185337.1, read as the reverse complement.
TTGGAATCATAATGAATAAATAAGATATTGTAATTTATAACATTTTATAATATGTAAATGATTATTTATTGTTTGGCATCATATCCATATGTATTAAACTTACAAAGAATATAATGGGAGTGATTAACACAAAATTCAAGAAGAACATTTTCTTTTAAAGAGGCAGTCAAGTAAGAAATATGGCTGGGAAGAGATACACAGGGGCTTAAAGAATATTTTCAATATCTTATTTTTTACTTTGGTGTTAGATTCATAGGGGTTTATTAAATTATTTTATATGTTATTGTATATCAGAAATATTTTCTAATAAATTGTGGGAAAATAGTTTATCTAAGTGCCAAATTCCAAAAAACTAAACTAGAATAAAAAGACAACTTAAAACATCTGTTATTTTCATTATCATACAGAAAAATATGTTGATACATGGAGACATTTGACATCGTGTGTCTGAAGAGGCGTATGATTTAAACTGCTGCTTAATATAAAAAGACGTGCACAGCAGGTTGCAAATAGGTCCTGAGGGGATGGAACAACCCAGCTGGAATGTGTGGCCCACCTGCCTGATTAGCACCACGGTTGAAAGGGGCTGACAAGCAGCTTCTATTTTTATCTAATCTTTAAATTCCAGGAACCTCATTTCACTAAATCATAGCTTTCTATAGGACTGTAAAAGCTTTCCCTCTGCTTATTCCTTTTTAATCTGGATTTCCCTCAAGAGCACTACTCATAGATGGTTACTATCCTGATAAACTCTCCATATCCTCTGCCATTACGTTATTGGGGAAAAACCAACCCAAAACAAACAAACAAAAAACTCCCCTGAGCTGAGATTAAAGCAAAAAAAAAAAAATCTAGAAATAATTTAGAAATTATTCATACTATTAAAACTAATTTTAAGAAGATTTAAGAATTAATAAAATTCTAGTATTTTTAGTGTTTTTGCCTTATGCATAACATAGACCAGTATGCAGAGTTAAATATATTTACAACTACTTGGACCATTTTGATTAAAGAAACAATAAAAATGCACCCATGAATTTATTAAACATTCCTACAATTGCTCTTTAAGTGTTAGTTTTAATTTTACTTTATATTCAATACATTTTTATATTTGGAAGATACAATACTGGGGTATTGGCTATGACAGGGTAGTATGCCACAAACATATTCTGAAATTGTGTGATATGAGAAAATTTAGTATTTAGCCTATTACACATGTTTATGCATTCTTAATTGAGTCCAATCATAGTTATAAAATAGGTAAGGTATATATATTCTGATTGTGAGGATTGGTATAGATAATGAGATACATGAGGATGAGGATGGTGACAGATGAGGAACCCATATGTTTTGTTCTTTGACGTCAGTGATGAGGAAGTTTTTCCAAGAGTTAAGGACAAGGCTGGATTGGAAATATGAAGGGTTCATCCAAATAACTGGCCTTAAAATAAAGAAAGGGTATGAAATGACAGAGAAATAGATCAGATTTTTATGCCAGTTTTCCAAAAGTGAGAACAATTCATCAACTTTAGATTTTCAGCTTCTTATCTATTACTCAATTAGAATAATTTTTATGTTGACATACATTTTAAACGGAGTTAGATTTCTAAATTAATACAAAGAGGACATACTACATGCTTTGTGTCAAAGAGTAAAGTCAAAAGAAGATGTGGTATATTCACACTATTCACTCAATTAAGAGAGAAAAAAAATCAATTAGCCTACAGGCTTTCAAGGAGGCAATTCATCATTACATCCAAAACAATGGCATAATTGTATTGGAAAGCAAGTTCACCAATTTTTGCCCTTTGAACAGGTGTGGTTCTATCAATTTCAAATTTAAGAAATAACATTTCAAAATAATTGAGGAAATCTTTTAAAAATAAGGTAGAATTCTTTTAACATTTAAACTTATTAAATAGTTGGAGGGCTATATGCATACCTTTTAAATAATAGTCAAAATTTAAGAGAAAGTACCAGAAGAAGTCTGAGACAATTTTCAACTATTTGATATTTAAACCCCAACAGGTGCTGAGCAGCTAATACTTGTGATACAACAGAAGGGAGAGAGGAAACAGAAAACCCATGAATCATGTGTTAATTTCTCATACTTATCGAAAGTCAAAATTTTTTAATTTTTCAGAACTGAAATATGAGCCACAGAACATCACGCATAGTAGAAATCATACATTCTTACATATTAGTGCTATGGTTGGGTTAAAGCATTCAAATTGCAAACTTTTTGAAAGTCAAATAAATATTAAGTTGCAATAGAATGATACTGTTAGATTTGACAATTTGCATTTTTGCCTCATATTGGAAATTGAGAATAAAATGGAAAAAGACATAATATCAGATACTGTTTATTTATTATTAGGTCCATGTAACATCATCAGTATTTTCAGCACAATGTAAGAACCACATTCTGTTTCAGATCACCATTAATATCATATTAGTCTGTCAAGTCAGTGCATGATCACGAAGGTCGGGAAAAGTCAAGAGCCACAGTGGAATGGGAAAGCTAATAATAGTCTGTAAATAGCATAATCCATAACTCAGACAAATGAGAAACGGTTATTTCTATAAACATGAGGAAAACAGGGCAGGATCATGCTCAAAATTTAAGCGGACTGTGGGGAAAGATGGGCTGCAAAGAAGATCAAGGTTAAGAGATCAGAAACATATACACAGATGTCTGAATTCTGGATAAAGGTCACAGGTCTGGAAAAGTTTCATATTTCTCAGATTATAGTGTGCATCAGAATCACCGGGGAACTTGTTAAACTGAAGGCTTCTTTGGATTCCACTTTAAGAGGAGTGAATTGATTCAATATGTTTTGTCTAAAATATCTTTAAAATAAATTCCTCATTGGAGCCTTTTCTTATAATTTCTCTCAAAATGATACTGGAAATGTGGAATAAAAACACATCAGAATTGAAGGTTATACTCAGTTGGCTTGTGTTTATTGGGGCATTCAAGTAATTCCTTATATTCAGTTCTATTATTTGTTTCTTGCCCCTAAATATTTTTCATTCCATAACTTTCTTAAAAATTGTATTTGAAAAATTTTGTTGTAAAATTTTTGAACAGTGGTCTCATACTAGATTGATACTTGAATCGGTGGATCAATGGCTGAAACTGAAAACATCATATTGCAGCAGACTCTCTGGACTCAGTATCTTCTTTGAGTTTTAGAACGGTGACTGGATTTTTCTAATATAATTTCAGAAGCAGCTAGCTTTATTATGTACATGTCTTCTAAAATCATTATTAAACCCTTTTTTAGATAACCCCTTTTTTTAGATAACCCCCTTCAGTTTTTATACTGTGATATTTGTCTTTTTCATATTTGAGTTATATCTGACGTCATGTCAGGTTTCAATAGCATTGTTCTTCCAAGCTGTCCTCCCGTCATAAAGACAGGATAGTATGGGCTATTTAGCAGAGCTACCTAACACTGTGACTTCCTATGTCAAAAAATGACTAAAAGAAATTCTACAGATGTCATAGGGAGTCTTCAACCATAAAACACGTTTCCAACTGGCTAGGATCCCATATTCGGCCACATTGAGACACTAAACTCGAAAAATTCCTACAATGGAATGGAAATACCCCTCTGGCTACTTTTTCTAAAATATGCAGGATTGAAATACTCCTTTTACAGCATCAATATTGGAAAATGTGATAATTAGTTATGATTTTTCTTCCTGCTTGATACGAAATGACTTCATTTTTAATCAATAGCTATAAAGTAATTGTTTTAAGCCACTGATTTTCAATGTCCCAAACAAAAACAAAAATAAAACCTGTGGCCATATGCTATACAAGTTTTCCATTCTACCCTATCCCATCTTGACTAATTTCGCTTTTGAAAAGAATTTCTTCCTGATCTTGGAGTTTCTCAGCTGACACTCTAATGCTCTTATTTTATTTCTTAAACCAGTTTCCAGGCCTAGCTTTTCTTCTCAGGCTATGAGAACTCTGGGTGCTACTTTTGTTTTTGTATGGTCTACAGACCTTCCTCCTATTTCATTGTTGAAATCCTCTGGATTGGGATTGGATTTTTATCAGTTTTCCTTTTTTAAAATGTATTATTGCCTGTTTTCTCCATTTATAAGATGCTTCATCAAGAGATATGTCATGTATCTTGTTTAAAACCTTTGACATATTTTGAAAAGATTTATTTAAGAACATTTTTCAACATATCTGACCACACTTTAACATTATGAAAGATAAGTGCTTTTATTGATAAAATTAAAATTATCTAAATGTAATAAATTTCTGAAAGAGATAGTCTTGCCTCAAGAAAGCCATAACAAATTTCTCAGAATCTCTCTACTCAGTACTCTGTAATGGCCTATATGTTAAAATAATCTAAAAAAGAGTGGATATATGTATATGTATAACTGATTCACTTTGCTGTATACCTGAAACTAACACAACATTGTAAATCAACTAAAAGTAAATAAATAACTTTTGCATCAGATGCTAGAAAGAATAAAATATTTCACTTCATATCTGTAAACCTATGATTTTTTCTATTGGTGATCTATTTTAAAATAAGGACAAGTTCACATCATAATAAAAAGTCTTTTCCACTTTTTTCTTCCTGTGTTCCTTTCTCTCCTCTCTATTTATGTTGGCATGTGTAATAGATTGGAGTGTGTCCCCCCAAAACGATATATGTTGAAGTCTCAACCCCCAGTACCTCAGAATGTGACCTTTAATTGGAAATAGAGTCTTGACAGAGGTAATGAAGTTAAAATGGGGTCATCATGGGCCCTAATGCAATATGACTGGTGTCCTTGTAAAAAGGGGAAATTTGGATACAGACAGACATGTACAGAGGAAATATGATATGAAGGTACAGAGAGAATGCCATCTACAAGGAATGCAAAAGATTGCCAGCAAACCTCCGGAGAAAGGAGAAAGGCCTGGAACAGATCTTCCTTCACGGCTCTCAGAAGAAACCAACCCTGCAGACACCTTGATCTTAGAACTCTAGCCTGCAGAACTGCTAGATTATACATTACTGTTGTTCTAAGCCACCCAGTTTGTGGTATTTTGTTATGGTGGTCCTAGTGTACTCACATAGCATATGGTCATTTTTATCAAGTGGAACATGTGTTTATTTGAGTCATATCTATTGTGCAGTACCAATATATTGTCACAGAAAAAAAAACTAACAATTTCTGGCATAAATATTACTGAGAGTTGACACATTCCCCCTTTAATTACTCATAAGCTAACTACTGGTTTATATTTATCTAGGGAAACATTTAAAATTCAATGTATGGCTCTGTAACAAAATAACTTTTCAGTGACTGAATTGGGTCTTGAGTATTTTTGAAGATTGGCACAATGTTCCTCCACTTCTGAATATGTATTGCACCTGAGTTTATATGCTTTGGTGGGTTTGAGTTGTTGTTTTGTTTGCTTTTTTATTTGCAAGAAGTAAAATGAAGGGTTCTGGTTCAAGATAAAAGGCAAGTTCTAATATCAATAGTTTTTTGAGAAACCTCCGTACTATTTTCCACAGTGGCTGCACCAATTTACATTCCCACTAACAGTGCACAAGGGTTCCCTTTTCTCCACACCCTCGCCAACATTTGCTATTTGTAGACGTTTTGATGATGGCCATTCTGACAGGGGTGAGGTAATATCTCACTCTGGTTTTGATTTGCATTTCTCTGCTGACCCAGCAATTCCATTCCTGGGTATATATCCGACAAAAAAACAAAAAACACTAATTTGAAAAGATACATATAACATAATGTTCATAGTGGCACTATTTACAATAGCCAAGATATGGAAGCAACCTAAGTCTCCATCAACAACTGACTGGATAAAGATGATGTAATATATATATATACATATATATATGTATATGCATGTATATATATAATGGAGTATTAGTCATTAAAAAGAATGGAATTTTGCCATTTGCAGCAACATGGATGGACTTGGAGAACACTATGCTAAGTGAAATAAATCTGACTGAAAATGATAAATACTGTATGATATCGCTTATATGTGGAAGGTAAAAAATACAACAAACTAATGAATATAACATAGAAGAAGCAGACTCACAGATATTGAGAAAAAACTAGTGGTTACCATTGGGGGTAAGGGCAACAGGGCGGTGGGGGAGTGGGAGGTACAAACTATTGGGTGTAAGATGGGCTCACGGATGTATTATGAAACACAGGGACTATAGCTAATATTTTGTAACCACCGTAAATGGAAAGTAACCTTTAAAAATAGTATAAAAATGAAAATACTAAAAGATAAGAGAAATGCTGACAAAAAACAAGGAAAAAAAAATAAAGAAACACACGAAGAGGACAATAAAAGAATAAAGTAGTGGCTGAGGTGATGAAGGAAATGTGACCGAGGCCTGGTGGCTGCCCAGCTCCCAGGGAGAAACAAAAGAAATGATGAACCCAAAGGCGCCGCTTTGAGGAGTGATTTTCTGAGGCTCTGCTTTGGAGCACAGATGACCGGTGCAAGGAGTCATTCTCTCCCTTCCAGGTCAATGGGCAAGAATCCTCAAGGCACCCAGAGTGCTACAAAGTCATGTGGGGAGGAGCTTCAATTATATCCTTCTTCCTGCCACATGTGCGCTCTGGGAAAGGCAAAAGCTGCAGAGAATGCACACCAGAGGCTCTGCCACCCTAGGACTCCCTGAAATAAATGAAGGAAATATCTGTGGCCCTGAGATAGGATCAGCTTCGGAATTTGCAGGGCTTAGTTCAACATGAAAATACAAGGCCCCTTATTCAAAAATTATGAAGAATTTCAAGATAGTGGCAGCATAAACGCAAACATGCAGTCCTACTAAGCATGGGGTCTCGATCAATTGCCTAGGTCACATGCCAATAAAACCTGCCCTACCTGGGTATGATTCATGCAGAGGCAGATAGGGTAGCAACTGATACGAGACAGTATTATTAACATAATGGGATATGGTTAAGCACGTATACCAATTTCCTACAATTCCTCCATTTACTAAGTATGATAGCTATTTGAAATCTTAAAATTTTAATTTTCTGCTTTTTAACTGCTTTAAAAATTAAAACGGTGAATATGCTAAGAGTATCTGACTCAGCAATATATTTCGAAGTACTAAACAAACAAATGGCTTACTAGTTTGAGAGTTTACTTTCTACATTTTTTTAATTAAAATGATCAAGAAGTGTTTTCTAAATTCTCTTAGAATTAGCTGCATGAAGTCAAAATATCTTCCTCATTTATACATGGCACATACTATTTCTGATTAGCAACATTAATACAAAGTTTGTGATATTTTCATTATAGATCAAGCATATAGTCTAAATTCTATCTCATCATGAATTTACTATTCTCCTTGACATGGATTTCTAAATAACAGTTGAGTAGTCTAATTTGAAGTGTGAATATATACTAGCCAGGTAGTCTTACAAATAAAATGAAGAATTCTTAACACTCCTGCTTGTTCACAGATTCAGGATATTTATGTTGCTTTTTGTTTAGTTCAATTCCTATTACAATTTCCTAAAATAAATTGATAACTTCTCTTCTCAGCACCTGCTTTACCTTCCTGAGACAGTGCAGATAATACATATACTACATTTTTTTCTCTTCTATGTTTCTTCTTGGAACAATTCATACACATTCATACACTTGACATTTCCTATCCTCATTTCATATGGATACAACTTCTAAATAAGAAATCAATTTGGGATTGATTATTTATGGTTATAATTAAATATTAAATAATATTTTGTCTTCCTCATGTTCCCCTTTGCAATTAGAAGGTAGGTTACAATAAAGTTTACTTCAAGAATGTTTAAAAAATATATTTTTACTCACACAGCTTAGTTGGATATCTGAGCTTTTCTGCCTACACTGAACTACATTTTCAAATTTTTCATGTTTTCCAAAACAAGAACAATAACAGTGATAATATAAGTCATACAATTCTCTTCTTATAAATTTGCAAATGGTCCACAAACCAAATTCTCCCTAAACAAAACATTGCCCTATTGAACTCTCTCCCGTTTTTTATACATGATAATGATAATATCCTGTCTTAAATTTGCATATCTATTTATTATGTGTACTATATGCTATTTTAAACTGTGTTTTTTCCTTTTTCTATTCAAATATACCCGGCATGCCCTCTCTCGTGATCCTATTGAGTCCTCCAATTGCATTGTTACATCTCAACATTATTTTATCTCCCATGTGTCCTTAACTCTTCTGAGATTATTCTTTTAACTACTCTGTGATTATTATGATTATTTGCTTTTGTTATTTTGCTCCATTATTTTACCTCCATTCTCCTTTTTCTCATCTGTAAATTATGAACTATTTTTGAAGTACTGGTTTTCTGTATTTATCCTTAAATATACTTAGTTTTAAATAACATAGCCTCTTTCCAATGCAGTTGTTATAAACTTCTTTTATATAAGAGAATTTTCATATTCCTGCTTTCCACATACAAAACGATTGCATTTAAATTTCAAAAATCCTGCTTTAATGGTTTCCTGAGTTTTACTGATACCCTGTATTGATCAATGTGCTGTATCAACTAAAACTCTGCAATGAAATGAAAGAACACAGTAAAATCACCCTTCTGAATCTTGTACTGCACAGTAAAAATGCTGAACTTAGATGCTAATTTCTAAAAGAAAAACAATATGTATCATTATATATGAGAATTAGCTACCTAAATTTGGCCTGGACAGTTGCCATTGAATTTCTTTTCTTTTTTTTCTAAAATCTTGTTGATTTGTTATTGTTTGATCAAACCAACTGCCATCTCTTAAAAAAAAATCAGTTTCTGTCCTATTCTAAAATGATAAATGCCTTACTTTGAAAGATTTGAATTTGGACAACTGTGCTTCAATTCATCTCTCTGGAATTAACCAAGGTTCACATTTCATGAGACTTTTCTAGGAAGTTATTCCTATTACTTATTCACTTACTTATGAAGTGAATTCTTAAAAATTGAGCTTAAACTTTAAAGTGATTTTTCTGCCCTGTGTTCTTCTTCCCAGAAACTTGTATAAACTTTGTAAAGCCACCTTTCATTCTGTAGATTCAATGAAAAATAGACTAAGAAATACATTTTCTTCCCTTTCTCTTGCCCAGTATTTACCAAAATTACGTTTTCTATATTTTCTTTCTGTCTTAAGAGTTCAGCTATTTCCCCATAGGATAGGATGGTATAATCATCCACAAAAAATTAGGTGAGTATTGGCCTCAGTTATGATGAATTGGCATGGATACTTAGATATTATATATGCTGTTGGTATAACATCAATATCTATAACAAGTAATCAAGGAATTTTTGATGCAAAGAATCTTAATAGATGGAGGGAATATGCGGTAGTCTTAAGTAAAATAGCTTGTATTTGTAATTATTTTTCTCAATAATGTTAGTTTAGTTGACATTAGTTCAACAGATTAAACAAGGCATAGTTAATAAAGGACATCTAATCAGAGCTCACAATATTACTTCACATCTAAAAAGTCAAAGAGTAAGTGCTTATTTATTAAAGTATATCCTTTTTTCCCCACCACCGACATACAGGGTATAAGGATAAAATCTTACCAAGATAATTCCAATTATTGTTAATCTTCCAAAATATAGAGATAAAGTATATTTAAAATGTTGACATAAAATATATAATTAATTTAAAAAGAGGATAACCTTGTTCTGAAATCCGTAAGGAATCAAAAAGGGATAAGCTCTTACATTAACAAATGAATTCAAAAGTAATTTTTCACCTATTTACTACTAATTCAATGAATAAATACAATACATGACTTTGTTTCTAGGTATGAAATTAGTTCTTAAAACAGAGAAAAGTTTAATAGTTGTAGGACAAATATAGTGAAAACAATTTTAACAGTGTAATTGCATTCTGATACAACAGCAAACACTTGCTGTGTGTAATGTAATACAGCTGAAGTCTAAGATATATTCAATTACAACATAGTTGACATTTTTAAATTTAGTATGTGGGATGGTTAAATTTATGTGTCAATTTGACTGGGCCAAGGTGTGTCCAGATATTTGGTCCAACATTATTATGGGTGTTTCTGTGAAGATGCTTTTTGGGGATAACAAACACTTCAATAGGTAGAGCCAGTAAAGTAGATTGCCCTCTCTAATGTAGGTGGGCCTCATCCAATCAGCTGAAGTACTGAATAGAACAAAATGTTGACTCTCTTCAAGGAAGAAAGAATTCCTCCTGCTTGAGTCCCTTGGATCTGGGACATTCGTTTTTTCCTGCCTTTGGATTTGAACTGAAACTTTGGCTCTTCCTGGTTCTCAAGACAGCCCACCTCCATGCCAGAACCACACCATCAGTTCTCCTGAGTCTCCTGTTTGCTGACCCACCCTGCAGAGCTCCGTTATTATCTGTCCCCATAAGCATGTACATCAATTCCTTGTAAGAAATCTCTTTCAAAATACATGTACATAGATTGGGAGTTTGGAATTGACATGTACACACTGCTACATGTAAAATGGATAACCAAAAAGGGCGTACAGTATAGCACAGGGAACTCTGCTCAGTACTCTGTAATAACCTAAATGTGAAAAGAATTTGAAAAATAGATATATGTATATGTATAATTGAATTACTGTGCTGTACACTTGAAACCAACAAAACATTGTTAATCAACCATACTCTAATATAAAATAGAAATTTAAAAAACAATACAATAAACATATACAATGAAGAAAAAATAAAACAATATATATGTACATCCTATTGCTTCTATTTCTCTGGAGAGGCCTAATACAGAATGTACAAATGTTTGTCATTAATGAATTGCTGTTAATCACTATACCACTATGTGTCTGTGTGTGTGTTTTATGACATAAACTCAATATAATGATATATTTTTGATTATAAAAAGGGTAACTTATTTTACATTGACCATTTGCAGAAACATTTGTCTTTCTTTTTTGTTTCTTTTAGTAAACTAATCTGATTGATTAAATTGCAAATGTCACAGTAAAACTGTTTATATGAAGGCAAATTGATATATTTATTTATGCTATGCCTTTAACCTTTGCAAAAATAGAAAATTTCTACATCGAGAAATATCTCAAGAAGCAGCAAAACAAACAGCTATACTTTGAAAATATGCTTCTGATTAAGAAGTATTTAGATGATATTTGACTGCAATAGCAAATGTAAAACATTAATATTTGTTGTATTATAGTTTGCTTTGATGAATTAATTTTTGTTGGGAAAATATATAGTGGGCAAAATTATAGGGAAATTAATGGTTATAAATAAAAACTATACTTATTCTAGTACCCTTTTATGTAAAATTGAATATTCCTGCTGTACTCCTCTTTTATAGAAATAAGTTAGGATAGATCAGGCAATGTTTTCAGGGTTTGCAACTTTTGCCAAAGCAATACAGACACTATTTTTAGAGAATTTTGAGATTCTTGAGCCAATGAATTTTAAAAATAAATTGAACAATGTATGTTATATTTGTTACCTTGTAAATGGTGAGTCTTATAAGCTAAAATATACCTTTTTCACTTGCATTTCTACATTTCTCAGGTAGTTCCATACTTATGAAAACCCTTATTCTACCAAAAAAGGAAAGTAGTTCAGCACAATTAGCCCTTCACAAAGTCAGATGGATTATGCACAGCTACTTTCCAATTTTAGGTGATTCTAAATTGTTGCCTTTGGTGACTTTAAGTGGTGAGTATTTGCTCACCACTTAGTAATTTACAGATTTATTATTTCCCTCTTCCTAAGGAGATTTACAAATCTTTTTTCCTGCCAACTACATTTATTATTTTTAAATTCATGATTGCGCAGTTTCCTTTGAATATTTATTACTGTTTAACAGATGGTATTCTTAATGCTTGCTAAGTTTTCTTTACTTTTAATTTGAATGTTTTGTTACTTTCTAAATTTACCCATATGGATATTATAACTGTGACCAAAGGATTTTTTTCTGTAAGACTGAAAATTTCAGTATGGAATACCAAGGGCAATATGTACTATGGGTTTAATGAATATCTGTTGAATTGATATTTAATACATATATTACCTTAATTGTTAATATACATAAAATATGACAGACTGAATTGGTCTTCCTACTATGCACCCCTTTGTATAATCTTTGGAATTAGTATCTATCTTACCATTATATGAATTTCATATAAACAAGTCCCATATATTTTTCCTTTTATTTTTTACTCATGGAAAAAAAGACCAGCATCAAAGACAAACATTCACATTAATTTAATCAAAAGAAGTGATTATTTTCATCTTTAGGTATATGGGAAATTATCTCAATGGAACATTTCCAAGGAATTCATGTTCCAAGTAAGATTTTTAGAGCTTAATCACTGCCTTCCCTTGATTTGGCCCACATCTATGTGAAAATGGTCTAAAGCTGATCAAGAGACTTTTTTCCCTAGAGAGTGACATCCAAAAATAGTAATAAAACTTTTTAAAGGAGAGAGCTAGGGGGAAAACTACCAATTTCTCATTAGACAAAAAAAAGAGTGTCTATAAATAAATAAGAAAAAAGAAATATATCAATGTTTAATGGTGTAAAATGATTACAGTATAGGTAATTTGGCTACTAGCTTCAGAAATCTGTTAGAAACACACACACACATACACACACTCCCTCCAAGAGCACCTAAAAATTCTGGAAAAAGTATAACATATTTTCAGTTAAATGCATACCTGAGCTTTCAAGAAAGAAGGAGACAAAGGTACTAGAAACAAATAGGAAAGTGAAAAATCAAGTTGCAAGAGTCAAAAGGAATACTGCACATTCCATAAAGTGCTGAAACAGTAATTCTGAGGCTTGAAATATATTGCCCACATGAAATACGAACATTTTTTTTGATGTTTCCATTTTTAATTGGAAAAACAAAAATCTTGAAACACGTACATACATTTAGGAGCAAAAGGGGGATGGTTTGTCAATATCCGTCAGCAAGTGTTAGTGATTGGTTCTATAATTCAGACTTTTTCTTGTTAAATCTCAAATTTCCAAGTTTATTCTATTTTTTTCCTATATATTTATCCATTTGAACAACATCAATAATAAATGACTAAAACAAGATGGTCTACAAAATTCTTTGCACAGATTCTTGGCTGAAATATTTGTCTCATTTCTAAAGATTGTACTCCAATGCTTGTTTTACCCATGGTTTTCCATATACTGAAATGTTCTCTCTGCACTCTATTAAACTATGTTCCATCTTTTCATTATTATTCTTATATTTCTGACATAAAGCATTAAAACAAAACTACCACTTCATGTACCAAAATCCATGTTCACATGACAATATAAGCACTGCCCTCCAGAGATGAAAAAACTGTAGTAATTATCATGCTTAAAAGGTATGTTCTTATTACTCTTTTATGTATTTTGGACAAAAATATTGATCAGCTAATTATGCTCTTCCACACATCATGTTCACTGAGTTTACTACCACTGTTTTTAGTGCAACAAATACCTTTGAAAAGCCACTCTATAGTAATTATGGCAAGGCTCATTAAAACACAGAGGTAAAGATTCCATTTGTATTGAAACATAGAAAATAATGTTTGAAAAGAAAAGGTGTTTCATCAGGTTGAATTTTTTGTATACTAAAAATATACATAAACATTTCTTCAATTAGTTTTATAGTCACTTTTTTTTAACATCTTTATTGGAGTATAATCGCTTTACAATGGTGTGTTAGTTTCTGCTTTATAACAAAGTGAATCAGTTATACATACACATATGTTCCCATATCTCTTCCCTCTTGCGTCTCCCTCCCTCCCACCCTCCCTAACCCACCCCTCTAGGTGGTCACAAACCATCTAGCTGATCTCCCTGTGCTATGCAGCTGCTTCCCACTAGCTATCTATTTTACATTTGGTAGTGTATATATAGTCACTTTTGATGTAGTATCATTTAGTGGTGACAAATTTTGAGAAGTATATGTATAACAAACATTATACTTGAGATTATAGCCCTAGCTAAACATTTAATACACAATACCAAGGTAGTTTCCTTGAACATGAAGGAGATGAAGACTCGGTCTTCTAAAAATTGGCCTGTTATCTGTGATGACTGCAAAAAATCTGCACCTTCTGTGGGCCGTACCCTTAATGAAAGTTTGAATTCGGTAAAAAGTAAAAATATATACCCACTGGAGAAAGAAAAGAAAGCAACTACCTTTGATTTATTTCTGGGGAATTGGGGAAATCTCTGAGAACACATAATAATAACCACGAGCCCACCAGGGTAGGTTTTCCTATAGCATAGCAATGTCTGTGCTATAGGAAAACGTCGGGAAAGTTATTAACATGAAATTTGACCCTGGCTGGATATATTGCTAAGTAGAATCAAAAGAAAAAGCTTTCCAGAGAGACACAAACTAGGATATACCCCACAGGATTTATCTCTCAACCTCTCGATCTTTCAATCTTGTGTCCATACTGTTGGTTGGATAGACAGAAAATGTAAAATTTATATTTCCCAAATATCCTTTTCCCTGAGGGTTTGGATGTAAGTTGGGTCTTCCTAGTTAGATGCACCTGCATGAGATTTGGCACACAATTCTTGAGGCAGAGGTCATCTTCCTGACGCTGTTGCTGCTAGAAAGCAATGAGGTGACACTGAGTGTTAGACACAGCTGAGGTGGCTAGTATCCAGTTGTCATCTCCATGGGGATCTGAGTCAGGGGCAACAGACAGATGCCACATTCCAGCATCTGGTCAGCAGGTTCATGGGCATGAGAGTCAGCTGTAGCGGCAGCACCAATAGCTTCTTAATGTCAAGAACTATGAAGGATCTGAGAATTCACACGGCTTTCAAGTAACAAGTCCATCCGCCCCAGTTTTATAGATGCAGCCAGAAGACACCAGCGCGTCATAAGCAAATGACTTTATTACTAATGGCACAGCAGAAAGCATGAGCTACTTCATGCTGAATCTTCTTCCTGTTCAGATCCAACTAGGGCAATGAGGAGACACCCATGTGCCTGCTGCACACCCTCCTTAGGTGCAACCCCATGTGGAGACTGGTTAATAACAGGGTTACAAAGGCAGCCCCCCTTGTCTCAAATTGGGCCATCCCTGAAAGACCACCCCAGCTCCTGAGCTCCCTGTGGGATTGGCTGGGGTCTCTTTTGCAACATCATAGTAGTTTAATTTATTCCTCTGTCCAATCCTTCATTACTTAAAGGTGGTTTCCTCAGAGTATTCCACAACAGTACATCTGCACCCAAATCTCTATCCCAGCTTCTGTTTCCAGGAAATGAACTTAAGACATCTACTGTAGCAGGAAGGAAGCAGAAACTATTCTTGGTATTTATAGCACAAATATCGAATATAGGTATTAGATGCTTACACAATAATTGGGAGGTCTGGAGGAGTAAGGGTCTGAAGCTTCAAGTGGATGATTAAGTGCAGGAACAGGCTGCTGTAGCTAAAATCTCAATGTCCTGGGACGGAGTTCTCCCTTGGTCTCTGATGTTTCTGCACATCTTGTTAGCAAGGCGACGTCTATCTTCTTTTTCCAAACTGTATTGTCAAGAATGTTTGGATAGTGCATAGTTTTGGAATTCAGAGATACCATTTCCATCCAGCATAAACGGCAGAATTATTTTCTTTCCACTATAACAACAATAGTGCTTGCTATCTTTAGGCTAAGCTTTAATAGGTTTGCTGCAGCCCATTATAAAACATGCAGAAGCTCTGGGTTCCTCAGCTTTGAGACAAACTCACAAGATTTCAGTGACAAAGGATTACTTAAATAATCCCCTGAGATCGTATGGAATAAGGTGCCAGTTGAAAGCAAATCTTCTGTGAATGAACTGGTTGTTGGAACATTGTGATGGGAAAGAGAAAAACAAAGGTGGCGTTGGAGCACTGGCTGCTTCTAGCTGGCCTGGAATAAACAGTGAAACTTATAAGCTAAGCACTTCCTATGCTCAGATGAGAGGACCAAAGGGTTTTATAACTGTCCTAAAATCATATCTTGTTTTGTAGACAGAGGATTGACGTGCTACAGAATCGAATCTTATGGATTGTTGAGTTACAACATAAATTGAATTTTTAACCCCTCCATGTCTCATATAAGCATTAATGTACCAATTGGGAGAACACAAGACTCTGATAAATAGAATGGACTGTTTCTGATATACCCTACAGAACCTCCACTGCTGGCACAATGAACTCTAAGTCTAATCAAACTACTTCTGTCATTATAATATAAAGACATTATAATAACCTCACTTGAAATAGTTACCTTACAATGACATGCCAATATTTTTCTGCCCCTTTCTATCCCTGACTGTCAGATCCAGGTGTCCCAGGGGAAACAAGAATAAAATCTGACTGAGGAGGAAGTAACTAACAAATAAAAATAATTGCAAGATGTTGATAATTTATACAGGCAAAAATGTGGATAATACGTGTGGAGGTGAACTCTAAGAGTGATGAACTATATAGGAAATAAAATAACTATTAGGCCATATTTATCAATATGGGTGCAATTACGAGTATTCTGCATTTACTAGGATGGAATCAGAATATGACACTTGATTCTTTTGCTTGATTTATTGACCAAAGCTAGTGTACTCATCAGTGACCTATATTAAATACTGCTGAGAGTCCTAAACTTTTTTGCTACAGTTCAAAAGATTAAATCAAACACTCAAGGTGATAGTAAAGTTAAAGTACACATCTTAAACTACATATTCAGGCTCTTTAATATCCCCTAAAATATCACAGTGTGAAATCTTTATAGAGGCAGAGGTGAGTTGATCACCGCCACACCTGAAGAGTACTATGGTTATGCCACAGCAGAAGTCACCTCTAAATCCTTGACGCAGCACCTGTACAATGTTCCATATCGCACTGAGGGACCAGCCATTTACCTAAGCAGGTTGATTACCTTGGTCACATTGCATCATGGCGTAGATATTTTCCATATTAGAATAGACAGTCTTCTGGATATGGATTTACCTTTTTTAGCACCAATATTTCTGAAGCGGTCACCTTCTTTAGACTCATTAAATGCCTTATTTACTTCTATATACTCCACACAATATTGCTTCTGGACCAAATAGCTATTTTCATGTAAGAGAAGCAATCAACAGAATTACTTCCAACAGTGGATTATGAAATCCACTGATCTTACCATGAATCCCAATACCCAGAAGCAGCTGGCTTTACAGATAAGTGTAATGGTTTATTTTATTGGGTACTTAGTTATGTTCCCAGCTACGAGGAAACAATTGCTTGTAAATTAGTGGTACAAGATGAGATGGACAGTATAAATGGGTAATCATAATGTTCTTCCATATCCTAGGAGACCAAGGAACAAAGGGATACCATTAGGAGTATTTCTTACTATTACACTTAATAGCTTATACTCAATATTTTGTTCACACATTCTCCAACTTCAAGTTCTGCTACTTTAGTATTCCAGAGAGGGATGTTCCCACTAAAGCACAAAAAATTCTTCCACTGAACTGGTTGTCTAAAATGCCACCTGACAACTGCATATTTTCATGCAGTTGAAATAAGAAAACAGGGATCCTGATTATGATTATCAAGGGAACAGGGTTGCAGGTTCAAAGCACGAGTTTGGAACTCAGAAGATCCTCTGGACTAATGCATAATATTTTCACATGCATTGGTAAATAATGGTAAGAGGTTACAGCAACCTAATACAGAAAAACAAAATCCTAAAATCTCAGGACCTTCAGGAAAGAACTTTGAGCCCACCCTATCAGGGAAAGAACTAATGGTTGAGATATTGTCTAGGGATCGAGAAAACATGAAACAGTTGGTGGAGGATGTTATAAACACCAACTATAATTTTTGATCAGTTAAGAATCACAGACTATAGAAAACACCAGTGTTTTCTGCCTTTATCTATTCTCTATTAACCTACCTTTCTCCTGTGGATTTACATATGGTATGTAGGTGGTTGTTAAATTTCTAATTTAGCTTTCAGGGTAGAGCATATCAAGTTGAGATTATGATTGAATTAGTGCAAAGAATATCATCCCAATTTGTATTCCACGACAAACGGAACTCAGTATGTCTTCTTCTGGGCATATGGATTGGGGTTTGAGACAGGTGGTTCCAGTACACTACAGGGAAAATGACTTCTGGAGATGGAAACAAGAAGTGGGGAGGAATGGAGAGAAGGTCTTTAGGTATATCTGAGTTGGGTTTTTTTTTTCTATTTTTTTACATAAAAAAATAGGAAACCAACCTGGAAGAATATTAATATCTCTTTATATGGTCATAAGATGTGAGTTTCCCTTGTCCTATTTTTCTGAAATATTTTATGTGTTTAAAAGCTTTAAAAATTAAATAAAAATATAATAATATTGCATTTATGTTTATTTGTCCCTTAACTTGCATGTGTAAATATTTGGATATGGTGACAATTACCCTTTAATTAGAAAATTCTTCAGGACAGGAGCAGGGCAACTTCAAAGCATTATAATGTTCAAACAGACAATTATATAAATGAGAATTGGAACAGGAATTAGGAAGGTTTGATTCATTTAAAGGAAATATAAGAATAGAAGAAAAAATTACC
The DNA here is from genome assembly GCF_003031525.2 of Neophocaena asiaeorientalis asiaeorientalis. Taxonomy (NCBI): domain Eukaryota; kingdom Metazoa; phylum Chordata; class Mammalia; order Artiodactyla; family Phocoenidae; genus Neophocaena; species Neophocaena asiaeorientalis. The sequence goes on along the minus strand of NW_020185337.1, from coordinate 22,978,500 downwards.
GAAGAAGAACATGCAAACAATCAAATTGAGAATAAATTTTTAGATAGTAAATTGTACTTTGCATTCGATGTGATGCTAGTGTGTGGTATGAAGATCAAGAAACTACTGTCAGTTTTAGGAGAACGTTAGATTTGTTGAAGAGATAAATAGTACAGTACACACTTCAGGAAAATAATTAAGGGATTGTAGCCGAACCAAGACGATATTAGTTAATGGAAAAGAGAATGCGTATCTTTCTGAAGGTACCACAATTTTTCCAAAAGTAAAATGACAGAAATTGCGGTCGGGAAAACTATACCCTTCTCCCTAGAATGATGCATTTTGTGCTGCTTCACATGAACCTTTAAATATTCTGTCTTGTTTATCACTAGCTGAGAAACATCTCTTGAAACAATATAGTATTGAGATTATTTGTGTTGAGTTCCCCATGTCACTTCAGATAGGATTTATTTCAATCATCTTGAAGGGTAATTTTACTCACATTTTTATTATATTTATTTTTCTATGACAAACTTTGTAAGCATTTTTTCTGAGTTAATGTATTTAACGTGTGTCTTAAAACTGACATGAATAATTTAATCTCATGCTGCAGGGCATAAACTGATTGCTAGAGGGTTTTAAGGAAGAATTTTCCCTCTGTGCAGAATACTGTAAAGACAAATTAGAAGAGAGAGGGGCGTGGGGGAGAGTCTCCTTTTCATTACTGCATCCCTGGTACTGAAGTAAGGCACTAATCTGGAAAATTCTACAGGAGACCTTCATTCTAGACATTTTTGTAAAGTGTTGCAAAGTATACTCTTTTTAAATGTACCACAGCTTAGCATTTTCCTTTAAATTAATCATAAAACAATCCATTTTCAAAGTTTTACTAATTTTCTTGTATGATACGGTTCATTGCATTATCTTGTCTCCAAATCATTACTTTAATTTGAGTATCAATAATTTGAAATTGATTCTGAACAAAATTCCCCATGCTTCTAAATTTGCGAATTTTTTTTGTTATGAAAGTTTACAATGTAAATTTGACAAACTCTGTGCAGGAGATTAAATATAAGGACTTCTAAACACAATTTAACTCTCAAGTCCTAAATAAATTGACTAAAAGCACCCTAGGGTTTTAAATTGCCTAAATTTAAAAGCATTGCTGTGAACTAAGCATAAATAAGCCTCACTGTTTTAGACAATTTAATTCTGTACAGATTATGTCCATGGGATTTTTTTTCCAAAATAAAAATTGAAATTCCAAGATTGAAATATATTATTAGATTGATTAAGCTAGGAAGGTAATCTTAGCAGATATTTTTGTGCCTGCCCTCTAAATAATCCTCACTGTAGGAAGCAGTTTAATTTTTAAAAACTGAATGTGTAATCGTTCATCAGGTAATGCCAGCATCTCAAGGTCTAGCAGTGCTGGAGTTTATAGAAAATGAGAGTTTTCCTGGGTCAGTGGCAAAAAAATACACTGAAAAGGCAAGTCTGCATCACCATAGGTCACAAGGGACAGGATATAATGGATCACAGTGAAGCCAGGGTTCAAAGGGACCCTGGGGGAGAGCCCTCTGTAATGAAGCAGATCAGAGGCAGATGTCCAGTCAAAACGATTTAACTCATTTATTGCTGACCTGGCATTGGTTTAGACAAAGGCCAATTTGTAAAGTGATTCTCTTCATGGGCGAACAGAATGCAGATAAATCAAACAAGATATGGAAAATGAAACCCAATCTTTTCTCTTGCCTGTCTAAAGGCAAAACACATACAGGTGGGAAGCAAAGCTCAGGCTTGTCTTAGGGGAGTTAGATTCTTCTTTTATTTCTAAGGAGGCCACTGAAGACATACCCCATTTATTACTTAACAACACCAGAGGGTCAATAGAACAATTTGGTAAACAAGGGTTCATTTATAGTATGGCATCCTGTCCATAGCTACCTTCAACTAGAAAAAAGGTAAATGATATGAAAACAGAAACAGGAATAAAATCACTCATCTCTCTCCTCTCCCTCTCTTTTCTCTCTCTCTCTCTCTCTCTCTCTCTCACACACACACACACACACACACACACATTTTCTTAGGCAGACAAACATACAAGAAAATACACTTCAAAGATTTCTAAACTGAGTTCAGTAACGAATAAGCAGCCCTCAGTCCTAGTGACAGGACATTTCAAACAATGTAACAGTATATTCTGGAAAGTTATCTTGATTTCAGAATATTTTATAAAATTTGAATGAATTTCAACATGTAAATATTGAGTTATTTCTCAAGAAAAAGAGTGGAATTATTTTAGTACCACTGGAATTATCTGGTTCCTTAAAGTTAGATAGTTTAGAAGTTGGACAGTGACTTGCAGAGATGGCTCAGCTGTGGAGCCTCTGGCTCTAGTGCTTCATCAATGTTGACCTCTAATTTCTTTTCCAATCTCTTATAGTAGTTGGAGAATGTTTTCCACTTTCACGTAAGCTGATTTTGAAATTTTTCATTTTTCTACAAAATCATTAATTTTGTCTAAATTTCAAATTTCTGCAATTGAATTGCTGTAAGAACTGCTGTAAGACGGTTTTTTCACCTTTCCTGGCATTTCCTATTATTGTTCATGTATTTAATCAGTCAGGTTTAAGAGAGGATTATATATTTTTTTAGTAAATGAAAGAAACAGCTTTCAGATATATTTACCTGTTCCACTAATATTTATTGTCTAGCGTATTAATTTCTGCTTTTACTTCATAAATTCCGTACTCCTGATTTTACTTCATTTATTCTTGGTCCAATTTTAGGATGAAAAATTAAGTTCTTTACTTTTTCAAAATCTGTACTAAAGAAGGTATTTAAGGCTATATCTTTTCCTCTAGTTTCTTACAGTTTCCACCAAGCCCAGTCTGTTCACTTATGTCACTTATTTAGTTCCCAGAATCATTTGAATTCACAACCCTTGAACATCAACACGTCAACTTATGGCAACTCAGCATAATAAATATATAAATTTATATCTTCTGTTGTCAAAATCACATTAAACTTAATCTATATCTACTCAAACCTGGGTCACAAAACATTTTTTCTCTTTTTTTTTTTTTTGAGACAAGAGGAAATACAGTCCCATCTGTTTAACTTCATGTGGCTTCCAAACACACTCAGAAACTAACCACTGAAGAAATGCTTCAGTACATACTACAAGTAAATCGGTATCAAATACAAAAATAATGGTAATGTCGAAGGTACCTCATAGTGATAGTTTTATAAGCTTAGTAAATGGGTGATATCAGTAAAAGCTGCTGCCCGTATTTAGTGCTTACTCAATGGCAAGCATTTTGTGAGCTGTTTGTTTGGAAAAGAGCTTATCATAAGAATATGCATGTCAGAGATAATTAACTATTTTATCACTTTTTACACTTTGGAAAAAATGGGTGGAAAGGAGCTTTTACAATATTGATTTCACATAGTTCTACTGGAAACATGTACAGAACATATGGCTATTAACATTTACTTGATGACTGTCTTGTATTTAATGGCTAAGCAAGTGTAATGAAAGTCTTCAAAATGTTGAATTCACAGTGAGCAATAATTACCACATGGTGTGCTCTAATATCCACAGTGATGAATGTTACATACACCACGTCACTCAAAGTACGATAAAAACTGAGATAGTTCAGCTTTATATTATAAAGTATTGCCTCCCTTTAAGAGTACAGTTTGATGTCAAATAAACATGTTTTCATTCAAATAGCTTGTGTAAGATAACAGAGCTTTATTGAAAGGAATTAACGAGTTAATGAAGAAAAATGGCATCTTTTTAAAAAAGATTTTCTTTCTGAAGAACAAAAGATCTTCAACACAAAATATGTGAGAACCAATAGAGTTATCCAAAAACAAAATTAATTACAAAAATCTAGATCATTTTTATACAGTTGCAAGGAATAATTTTAAGTCATATCACTTGAATATTTAAAATATTACCAAAACAGACCAGTTTACAATAGCAAAACATGTAAAACTCTTATAAATCAATTTAAAACGTATAGCACCATTATCAGGAGAACTAGGAAACATTAGAAAAAGATGTCAAGGGAAAGTTAGTTGAGAGACATTTGTTTCTTAACGGAAAAAGTTAAATTCATTACTATAATATGATGGTTCTTCTCAAGGTAAAATTCAGTGACATGACTGTCAACAAATACAGTATTTGATATAGGAACAAGTTAATTAATAATTTTAATGCAATACATTAATAAATAAGTCTGTAACTTAACTACCATTACTCCAAAGTGTTCATAGAAGAAAGTGCCAGTAAATAGAAAAAATTCTGAAAAATGAATTATAACAAGGATGATGCATGCCCACTCAGGATTAAAGAATATCATAAAGCTATACTAAAATAAAACTGTTGCACTTATGTGAGAATGAACAGATACATTAATGGCATAAATTATAAATTATAGACACAGAGTTTTGCAGGACAGATTGTTAGCTGATAAATACATACAACAGTCTTTCTGATGGGTCAATGCCCATAACCATGCTTACTGTTAAATATTTCGAATATCATCTTCTGGATTTGTGTTTATTTAGCAATTTAATTTATGACTAAATAGCATTTACAGAGGTTAGAAAATACTAATCACAAGAATTATATGTGAAAAGCTAGTTAACAATTTGGAGGAAAAAATTAAAGATTTCGGAACCCAAAGTCAACATAAAAACAATAACAAAATATATTTTAAAGGGCTTCCCTGGTGGCGCAGTGGTTGACACTAAAAAAAAAAAAAAAAAAAAAAAAATATATATATATATATATATTAAACACTTTGGAATGTATACTTACACTTTTAAATATAAATTTAAAACATGTAATTATATTCATTCTAGGATAACTATTTTAGATTAATGGTTTGTCTGTAGTACAATTCCAGCATAGAAAAAAAATAACTCGATGAATAACTTGGCTTGATGACTACAATATTGGGCGTTATTCCTATATAAAATAGAACAAAACATTGGTTAAGAATCCGCCTGCCAATGCAGGGGACACAGGTTCGAGCCCTTGTCCAGGAAGATCCCACATGCCGTGGAGCAACCAAGCTCGTGCGCCACAACTACTGAGCCTGTGCTCTAGAGCCCGTGAGCCACATCTACTATAAAATAGAACAAAACATTGCCATAACTTCTGAAGCCTATATGCCTAGAGTCCACGCTCTGCAACAAGAGAAGCCAAGGCAATGAGAAGCCCGCGCACCACAACGAAGAGTAGCCCCCGCTCGCCTCAATTAGAAAAAGCCCGTGTGCAGCAACAAAGACCCAACACAGCCAAAAATAAATTAATGAATAAATACCTAAAACTTTTTTAAAAATTGAAAAGCATAAAGAAATTCAGTGTGACCAATAAGTATTTAAAATTTTCATCACTGAAAATACTATTCACTAAAAACCTTTGAAGCTACTTAAAACTGGGAAAAAATCTGTAGTAAGTAGGACCAAAGTGTTAATGTCTTTAACATATCAAGTATTCTAATATACTAATAAAAGTTAAAATACCTATAGTGAAAATGAGCAAAGTCACGTATCCAATGAACATAATACTTTTAATATTACTTAAAATAAATAATAGTACTAATAACAAGGAGATTATTTTCTGCTTCAATATAAGGAAATTTGAAAAACATACTGATTTTAATGATTTTGGAGAAAAGTCAAATCAACATATTTCTTAGTTTTTTACAATTATATCAGCCAGATACAATATACTCTATATATCCAGAATCCAGTATGCATCCAACAAATCCACAAATAATCACTAGCCAGGCACTAAAGCAACAGGTTCATGAACAGGAAACGTTATCGGGGTTGGTGTAGAAAAGACAGATAAAGTGCTTGTGTAGTGTAGAGGGACGCACCCAGTATTCCTGCCTGGTCATGGTGGCCTACCATTGAACAGTTCTTTCACTTGGGTGATGGTTCGTTCACTCTACCTCCAAATATTCAGTCTCCTGAACACTAAAATACAGGGCTTTGGATTTGATACCTTCGAGATACCCAACTCATATGTTAACGTGATTTTTGTTCTACAACATTTCGCAAAGTTAATTTACATCACAAACTGTCATAGTTAAATTAAATGGGGCTCCTGAAGCAAGGTAAAAAAAATAAGAAAAATAGTGTAATCAGCATTTAAACAAAAATACAGCATTTAGAAGGTGGTCTCTGAAATTGAATCTGTTATTAGCCTCAGGGTGTTTTCAGTGTAGGCACCAGATGCAATATTTAATATTCTTTTTGCTCTCTCCTTTAATATTTAATGGATTTAAAGTGTTCTTAACTCAACCATTATCAAAATACATGCTTTAGGTACCTAATTTCATAATGCACCATGCTGACTCCCAAACTTCTGTAACATAGATTAGGGAAAATATACTCATTTCTTTTTCTTTCCTTTCCATCATTTCCACTGCACATATTATCACCTTTGCTTTTATAGCCTCTTTCTCCTTACTCCCCTCCCTCTTGTTGACCTGGCCCCCCCACCTTATTTTTGCTATTCTTTCTCAAACTTCAATTTGGATAATGTATGTTGTTTACTCAATTATGTCCTGACCTGGTATTCCACTGTTAACATTAACAATATCTGGGTATTTATAAAACTTTCAGTTCTGGCATAATGAATATGTGGCTTGCTATTATTACTATTTTTAAGACATTATGGCTTGTACCTCTGTAGGATACTTTTGAAAATTGACACCATCTAAAATTTAATTCCCTTTTTATTACTCTTTTAATGATGAATTGTGGCAATTTTTGTGGTTTATTCCAAATGTATTTTGCCTGGGAGGGGTTATTTTTCCCCTTTTGGTTTCCCTATGTATTTCAAATTGTTATTGATCTGAGAGCTATAGATTTCATCTTTTTTCAAAGAGTTCAAAACTCAATTCCTATGTTCTCAGTGGACACTTCCATTTAAGAAAATAGTAACATAATTTTAGAGCTTGAAAGATGAAGTTAACATTTCAACAATGTTCTATAAGTTTTAAAAATAGAATAAAGTATATCTGAGTATTTGGTTAGATCCAAGTGTGTAATAATGCATTCATGTTACAGATTATCCTGTCTCTCAAGATAACTATTATTTGGATATTTTAAAGTGATAACTTGTTTCTGATAGAAAATTCATTTTATTTGTATCTATAAAGACAATTTACTGATGCACCAAATCTGAGGAAATCTATGAGGATATGCAGTACTGTGAGTGTATATAAAACACAGCAATTCAGAGGTCTGAGAACTCTCTCCAGATTTCCTGTGTTCTTCATCATCATAACTAACTTATCTCTGCTCAGAGGAAATAAACCAAACTTTTATTCTCTTTGAATAAGAGAATGAGAAAAAGTAACAAATGAATTCCAAATTAACATTGTAATGATAATTTCTTACAGAGTAGCTTATATAAAACTACTCCAATTAATGAAAGTTAAATTGAACAAAAATCTGTGTGGCTATTTATTGGTTTATAATTTTACTTGTATTTAAGGAAAATCAAGCAAATAACAGGTCTGTTGTTTTGTTACGATTGCCATGCACGAAGGAAAAATCTTCAATTTGCTTCTGCTTCATTTTGAGTTCAATCAAGAGAATAAAACCTTAGAAAAACATTGGTAAAAGGTAAAAGCCCAGGAAAACTAAAGGGATTATAAATACTAAATATTCCTGTTTCAATCAAATTCAAATTTCATGGTCTAAATGAATCCCATTCTCTTCACTCCCCCCCAATTAAAAAAGAAACAAAATATCAAAAACAGATTCATCAAATCACAGACAGAAGAATTTTAATTTCAAACAATTTTCCAGAAGCATTTACTGAACAACATGCTTTGTACACCTAGAAGCTGTGAGTCTGATGATCAAGTAAAAGTCATCAAATACTAAATTTTTTATTTTCCCTTTTGAAGGTTATCACAAGTGGAGATAGAGTAGATCTTCACTTCAGCAAAGTATTGAATACATTTTGTATCATTATGGGATGCTGAATTACATAGGTTGATTCTGGGAAAACCAACCTTGCATCTATTTGAATAATTGTTCACATTTTCTATGCCAAGCATTGTCTTAGATAGATATATACAAAATAACATATTGATTTGGGAATAACATGAATGTAAGTGGAAAAAATGAATAAAACAGGGATTTTTGATCTTTAACAAAAATAAAGATAAGATACTGGTTTAATTCTCAATACAGAGAGTTCCCCCAATTCACAATAAAATAGCCTGACTTAGCAGCATGATAGAAAAAAACATCTCTCCCACAAAAAAAAAAGCACAAAATTAGATTCCAGATTGTAGATTTTAGAGTAACTAATGTGCATCATCTTTAATAAGATGGGGGAAGAAAAGGAAAAGAAACAACTAATTCATTATTAATAACTTAAGTACTTTGATACAAATGTCATATCCAGAAGGAAGTTTGAGTTTAGTTGGGGGAAAACCACACCTAGAGAACTGGGTTTTATTCCAAGCACCTCACTTCACAGGGAAGGGATAAAATGGAGTGCATTCAGCAAAGTAAGAAGACAAGTCATACGAATAATAGTTAATAAAATTAAAAAATTTTAGCTTGAGAAATATTTCCAGGGCTGCTCTGTGGAAAGAATATTAGATATTTTATGAAAAAAAGTGACAGAGCTGAATTAGCACTAATAATTGAAAGCTACAAGGAGACAGATTTTAGTTCAAAATAAATTAGCATGTTTTCAAGTAACAGGAGTTTCATCCATTTACAAGCGGCTGCATGTTATTTAAAGTAACTGACTATAAGCTGAATTACTATTTAACAGGCATTTTTGAGATTATTCAATCAAAAAAGAATAATCATTGATAAATGATGATTTTTAACACATCCAAAATATGTAGCATACAGTAAATGAACTGTCTTATGTTAGAAAAGGAATACTTATGATTTAAATTCTTATACACTTATTAGAAATTTTTATTTGATTTTGGGGGACAAGGGGAGTTATTTTCTTATGTTAAGAAAACTGGAACAATATTATTAAAAATAAAAAAATTAAAAAGTCATAAAAGAAAGAAAGAAGAGAGCAACCAAACCAATAAACAGATCCACCAATGATAACAAATGCTAAAATCTATACTAGAAAAACTAAAGAAAAAAAGAAAACTGGAACATTTTGCCTTCCATTTTTCCCAGTCGTTCTCAAATTTTATACTGAGTCAGAATTACCAGGAAAGTTGATTTGGTAGATCTGGGTGGTATCTGAGAATTTACATTTCTAACGAGTTCCTGATGATGCTGGTAGAGTTGATTCTGGGACCACACTTTCTAATTCCATGCCTTAAGGAAGTAGGTTTGTTGTGTTATTGCTGACTTTCAAGCAGGCAAATGGCACCTAGACAACAGTGCAATCTGATCTCCAGGTTATTATGCAGAAAGGCCAACCTTTTTAAAATATGATTAAATGAAGCATGATAAAAATTAGCTCCTACACAAAATTATGTTAGATTAAAAATTAGCAAAATTTTTTTTTAACTTTTAAGGTATATAAAGTTACTAACTTTATATTATTTTTTCATCTTATATCTTTTCCATCGGCCTCTTGTCAATACCAGATGAAGATCCAAAAGTTTTACTCTTATTTATGGTATCCTCCACTACCTGTCTGCTCCTTAGCTCTTTAAACTGAGTTACTGCCTCTATTTCCCTGTAGGGTGAATACTTTCAATCCTTGAAAATACTGAAATAATTCTCAGGGTTTCTGAATAGTTACGTCTTTCCTCCTGCTTAGAACACTTTTACCCCTTCTGTTTGCTACCTAACACCAACGTTCTTTTTCAAGTATCAGCTCTGTTGTTTCTTCACTTACCCAACCACCCAAAAAAACAGCTTGAACGTCTATCTTATGCATGTCAACTGTGCCCTGCAGTTAACTCAAGTTTTTGCTTGATAAATTATCTCCCTGAATGTATAAGTACTAAATACTGTTGAAATCTCTGCACTAATACATACTTAAATAAAAGTATGTTAATATTAGAAGATTTAAAATATCTAAGCTTTACATACGCATCTTGCTTCATAATTTTTCAACTGCTGTCAGTTGTGGCTTAAACCAAAGACATTTTCTTCATTATGAACAGAATCACCCTGGCCTGAACAAAGGTGTTGGCTCCTTTTGGGATTTCTTTCACCATGAATTGTCATTAAAGGTTTCCAAGCATCTTTCCCCAGCCAACTCAGAAATTAAAGGATTCTAATTAAAGAGATGATCCAAACAGACCCTCTGGAAGTTCTGTTTTTGTTATTTGTTTGGAGTTCACTCTCCCAGGCCTTGATTGTGGCTTGAAAGATTAAAGGTTAGATTTTCCTGTTCTGATATCATTTACATACGATAGTCAGCCACCCACTCCAGGCATCACACATTCATATCCTCTCTGCTTAATGTCATTTCATCATTATTTTCTTTGTTCTTACAACTGCAGCAGCAAATACAATTTCTCCCACCTGTACAAAGTTTGCACCAATGTGGGTTTCTTTTTATATGGAAACATTTTTATTAGTTTTATTCAAATTGTATATATATATATATATACACACACACACATATATATTTATACATGAAAGTATATATTTTGAATTTAGAAATATTGAAAATTCCTTCTAGAATATGTATCTTTTCTATAATATATTTTTTCTAGAATATATATTTTTTCTAATTATATATTATAGACTATATTATATATATTTTGAATTTATTCTGTGTATTTTCCATATAGTCTTATATGATATGTATAATTTCTAAATTTAAAAATGCTTAATATTGCTTTTTAAATAAAAATCAATATTCTTATGGCTTTTTATATCCAACTCTTTGATATGGAATTCTAGCCATTAGTAGAACAGTTGTCTATGCTGACTGCACTTTGGAATCATCCAGGAACTTTTGTAAATATCCATGTCTAGCACCCAATCCCAGAAGCTCTGATTCAATCTTCTAAAGGAATGGACCAGACATCTGTATTTTTATATGATCACAGATGATCCTAATATGCAGTCAAGATTTATACCCACTGCTTTAGAGACCCTGGCGTCAGTTTACACCTGTAAATCTCAAAATATTCTTAAATTGTTCAAAAGGAACAAACTTGACAGAAATATAAAACGTTTTGCTGCAGCTTTATGTAATGTTTCACCATGATGATGCTATAAAAGTTTTCTGTTGAGAGTCAGTAATATTTGTTACCATTTATAACTGGTAACAGGTAAAACTCCCAGCAGATGATCATTATGTTGCCAGAAATCAATTCACTTTTCTTACATTCCTGATAACAGCACTAATACACAAATGGAAGTAAATAATTTTGAGATCACTGCTATGGGCTGAATGTTTACATTTCCCCCAGATTAATATTTTGGTGCCTAATCTCCAATGTGATGGTATTGGGAGATACAGACTATGGGACGTGATTAGGTCATGAAGATGGAACCCTCATAAGTGGGATTAGTGCCCTTACAAGAAGAAATGTGAGAGAGCTGGTTTTCTCCCTCTCTCTCACTCTCTCTCTGCCATGTGATGACATAATCAGAAGACTGCTATCTCTGAATCATTAAGAGAGCTCTCACCAGACAACAGATCTGCTGTCACCTTGATGTTTCACTTTCAAGTCTGCAGAATTGTGATAAATAAATGTCTTTTAAGCCACCCAGTCTATGGTATTTTTAATATAGCAGCCTGAACTGATTAAGACAATCATTTTTCTACAATTCAATCAGTAAAAAAGAAATAAGCCACAGTAGCTTCATTTACAAGCTCAGTAATTCTACCAGTTGGCACATAATTCAAAAAATAGCTGAGTTTATGTCTTCTACTGGTGTAACATCTTAAATCCTATAAACTTAGGTAACTTCAGTAAGATCCTAGTCTCAGCAAATCTCTATTATTAATAGTAGTAAGACTATTAGAAAAATAAGATAGTCACAAAATGAATACAAAAATTATGCTTTTCAGTAGTAAGCACTCTTTCAGAAGAATACAGTTTTCTACCGTAAAATCTGTTTTTGTAATTATCAGCAAATATTAAAAAAATAAAATGTTGTGGTCAACCACAGTAAGGATTGAGGAGAGGTGGAAGCTGCTTCAAATGCCTTATTTTAAAGAATGTAAATATGAAATTCCATACCTGGAGAGTATTTTATATGAAATAATTAAATAATATCAAAAACTTTTATGTTTATGTTATGTACAAAAGCTCTAAGAAGTTTAAGTTGTTAATCATTAAGTTTCCTAACATATCAAAAGAGATAAATACCTTTAAGAAAAATTTACAAAGTTCTGTGATTTGTCGTTAAGGTAAATTCATAATCGAAGAATGACTTTTTCTGAGTCAGATATTGCATACTAATTCACATCATACTAAGCTTTCAAAAAGGGACTTAGCAAGAAATTTTGGAGCTTCAGTTTTAGTATTTTTTTTCTCTTGGAGGATGACTATTCAGTCACTTAATCATCCTGTAATTGTTTTATTCAACATTTATCAGCAGCAGCAATAACATTACATCTGCTCACATCTCATTTTTTCCAACTAGGTAGACAAACGAAAGATCTAGAATTAAAATAATTCCTAAGAGTCATGCTAAAATATTTTACAAAAATAAATACGCTGGTACAAACACTTTGAAAACTCTTTGGAATTGTCTATTAAAGCTAAATATATGCCCACCTTACAATTACACTCCAAGAGAAATAAGTGCATACACCCAACAAAAGCCATACATGAGAACTTCTTAATAGCCCCAAACTGGGAACAATTCAAATATCCTTCATTAGAATGCATAAAAACTGTGAATTCTGTGTGACAAAACTTTAGAGTAATAAGAACAATATGCTTCCTCTACATTCAAAAATGCGGACAAATATCACAGACATAGTGTTTAGCAAAAAAGAAAAAAATCCATATATAAAAGACTTCTTACAGTAGGATTCCATTTATATGAAGTTCAAAAGCAAAACAGATTAATGGTGAAAAACATGGAATAGTAATTACCTACAGAAGATAGTATGAATTTGAAGAGTTTTTATATAGGAACTGAAAATCTAGTAGAATTGGTAAAAATATTGTTGTGATGGAAATATTTTTACACACAATACACACATAGTCTGCATGCATGTAAGTACTTTGACGGAGCATTTTAAACAAATTTATCAAAAAAGATGTTACTAATGTGTAGAGTCCCTATCTACTCTTAGAAGATCAGAATTTTATTTGCAAATCTATCACTAATTGATTTTAGCAACTTGGGCATTTAGCAATTAGGACCTGAATTTTTCATTAGCCAAATGAAGGTATTAGACTTGTAGACAGATCAGATACACTTCAAGTTTTAGTGAAGTTTTTGTAACTTATGTATAAATAAATGCAATTAGGTGTCAAAATTTTAATTTTTTTCTCTTGGAAAAAAGCTTTTAGAATTGTCCTCAATATATATTATATATATAAATTATAAAATTTATTCACATATCTTAAATATCTACATTGTTAAAATAAACTTAAATGATAAACACAAAAAGTGAAAGTGAACAGTATTCAATTGATGAAATGGAATTGATACAACGAGTGACGTAATATTGAAGCTGTATTAACACTTGGCCACATGCCTATGGTACTGACAGGAATGTAAACACAGTAAGGTTAAGTATCTTTTACTTTCATATTCTTCAAAGATAAAATAGTAGTTCATTTTTAAGACTTGTTAAAAATCTAGTATGATGTGATAAAGCAAGAGATATTTTCTCGTCACAATAGTTACATGTTCTCTTACTCTTTATTTTCCTAAGTGGAGTTTTAATTCCTTCTTTTAAATGCTATTTCTGGTTTGCGTATCATTCATCTTCTCAGAGAAGTGAGTTATAGAGATAATATACTAGGGAAATACTATTTTAGATCTTAAATTGGGTGTGACCGATTAATTTTAGTGGCTCACAAACTAACTGCAATGGATGAATTCCTAAATTTTTTAACAATGAACAATCTATGTTTTAGAATTACATGAATGTTTATATTCATAGTAAATATGTAATTATATATTATAAAATATATTACTATATAATTATAAATATACAAACATATATAATTACACATGCATACATAAATATATACAGATATATCTTTAGGTTCACAGTAATAAAATATAGCATTATTTTAGTCATATCTAATTTGTGCTAATAGTTATAGCTTTCAATTATTGTTTACTTAAACATTTAAAACTTCTGCCCAAATGGAGACCCTTTTTATTGTCTTCACATTGTTTTCTACGAAATCACACTGACGAAGTTAACAGTTGCTTTACTGACCTTGAAATTTTACAGTAATATAAATACTTCCATAAAATAATTTATATACTTTGAAGTACTTATGAAATGTACAGAACTTTAAAAACCAAATATTAAAAATATATACAAACAACGGGCAAAGAGATTTGAACAGATTTCACAAAATAAAATTCTTGAATGGCCAGTACACAAATGAAAAGATGCTCAATGTCACTAGTCATCAAGAAAACTCAAAACTATAATGAATAAGACTCCTCAGAATAGCTAAAATTAAAAACACAGAAAACAGCAAATATTGCCAAAATGTGCAGTAACTGAAATTGTATGCATTAATCTTGAGAATGTAAAATTGTACATCTACTTTAGGAAAAGTTTTGGTAGTTTCTTATTCAAGGAAAACTACCTACCTTACAAAAAAGCAATTCACTGCTATCTATTGACCCAAGGGAAATGAAAATATACAACCACGAAGGATTTGTACAGGAATGTTCTTAGAAGCTTTATTTATAAGAATTCCAACCAGGTTTTCATCAATAGGAAATGGATTTTAAAAAAAGCACTGTGGTATATTCATATTCTGGAATATTATTCAGCAATAAAATTAAATATATTATGGAGAAGCTCAATAACATAGATGAATCTCAATAACATTATAATGAGTAAGATAAGTATTACACAAATCTGCACATGTGGCATGATCCCTTTTACACGAAATTTCAGGATGGACAAACTATATTATGGTAAAAAATATCAGAACTTTGATTGCCTCAGAGGGAATGAGGTCAGAGACTGCTTGGGAAGCAGTGTGAGGGAATTTCCTTGGGGAATGATGACATTCCAATCTTGATACACCTGTACCTAGATGCCTGTTTCACAAATGTATACATTTGTCAAAACTCAGAGAATGAAGACATAAGTTTTGGGTTTTCCACTGTATGGATAAAGTATTTTAAAATAATAAAAAAAATTCTAAATAAATATTAACTCGTTAATGATATAGTTAAATCTAGTTAAGAAAGAAGAGATTACTGTCTATAATTTGAAAATAATACAACAGTAAGATAAATTAATAAATGGAAAGAGGGATGGAGAGGCACACAAACACACACATAAATATGTGAAAACCAAACATACCAAAATATTCATTAATGTCTTGGTTACATGGGCGCACACTGTAAAATTCTTTCAAATTTGCCTGAATGCTTAAAATTTCATTCTAAAATTTGGGAAAAATAAAATATAAGGGATACATAATTCCCTTCAATAATTTCCTAAATCTTCATACAATTAAGACATATGTTTATATTACTTCAAAGCATATATTTTTAAAATATAAATTGTTGTATTTTTATTCATTTGTTTGTTTTGGTAATGTCAGAACACTTGTTTTTGTTAGGTCTCTATAGAAACTTAGTTGGCAAAATTTCCTGAGGACATATAAACCGGCAAATAATAGAAATATATTCTTTTGAAATACTGTATCATGTGGACATTTCAATGACTGACCTTCATTACTACAGGAATTTTTCAGTAGATGAGGTAAATATTCACAAAATAACTTGCTGAGAGTTTTATTTAGATTGTGTTGAATCTATAGATCAAGTTGGGAAGAAATGTTATCTTGACAATATTGAGTCTTCTTATCTATAGACATAGGATATCTCCCAATTTATTTAGTTATTTTTTGATTTTGTTTATTTTGTAGTTTTCATCATATAGATCTTGTACATATTTTGTTAGATTTATACCGAGTATTTCATTTTTGCGAGTGCTAATGTAAATGGTATTGTGTTTTAAATTTCAAATTCCATTTATTCATTGCTGGTAAAAAGGGAAGTGATTGACTTTTGTATATTAACCTTGTATCCTATGAAATTTCTACAATCACTTATTAGTTCCAGGAGGTATTTTGTCAGATTTTGACTGGCAAGTCCAGACCAGACCCACATATATCCAGTCAACTGATCTTTGACAAAAGAACAACGGCAGTACAATGGAAAAAAATCACTACTCAAACTTTAGAAATAGTGAATCATTTTCCTACATACTAACAATGAACATGTGGAATTTGAAATTGAAAAGACAATACCACTTTCATTAGCACCCAGAAATATTAAATACTTAGATATAAACCTAACACAACATGTACAAGATCTATATAAAGACAACTACAGCACTCCGATGCACAAAATCAAAGAACTAAATAAATGGAGAGATATTCCATGTTCATGGATATAAAGCCTCAATATTGTCATGATTACAATTCCTCCCAAGTTGATCTACATGTTCAATGCAACCCCAGTCAAAATCTCAACCACTTATTTTATGGATAATGACAACTGATCCTAAAGTTTGAGAGGAAAAAGACCCAGAAAAGGCTATACAATATTGAGAAAGAAGGAGGTGGGGGGACTGACACGAATGCACTTAGGACCTATTATAAAGCTACAGTAATCAAGAGAGTGTGGCATTGGTGGAAGAATTGACAAAGAGCTCAATGGAACAGAGTAGAGTCCAGATCAGACCCACAGTAATATAATCAACTGATCTTTGATGAAAGAGCAATGGCAGTACAATGGAGCAAAGACAGCTTTTTCAACAAATGATGCTGGAACAACTGGACACCTACATGTAAAAAAAGAAAAAATGAATCTAGACACAGACTTGAAACCCTTCACAAGAATCACCCAAAATGAATCTTAGGCCTAAATGTGAAATGGAAAACTATAAACCCCCTAGACGGTAATAACATATGAGAAAATGTACATGATCTTGAGTAGGGCAATGACTTTTAAAATACTACAACAAAGACATGATTCAGGAAAGAAATAATTATTAAGCTGAACTTCATTAAAGTTAAAAAATGTCTTCTCTGCAAAAGACAATGTCAAGAAATGAGAAGACAAGCCACAGTCAGGAAGAAAATATCTGACAAGAGCACATCTGATAAAGGACTATTATTCAAAATATACAATGGACTCAAACTCAATGATGAGAAAACTAATAACCCAATTTAAAAAATGGGCAAAAGACCTGAGTAGACACCTCTACCAAGAGAATATACAGATGGCAAATAAACATATAGAAATATGTTAAATGTCATATGTCTTTAGTGAATGGCAAATTAAAACCACAGTGAGATACCACTATATGTATATGTATTCTAACAGATATTAGAATGGCTAAAATCCAAAAAGTTGGCAACACCAAATGCTGACAAGAATGTGGAACCACTCGCATTCATTGCTGGTGAGAATGCAAAATGATGCAGCTACTTTGGAAGACAGTGTAACACTTTCTTATAAAACTAATCATACCCTTCCATACGATTCAATAATCACACTCGTTGGAATTTCCCCAGATGAGTCGAAAACTTATGTCCACACAAAAACCTGCACACAGATGTTTATAACAATTTTATCTTTAATTATCAAAATCAAGCAACCAACATGTCCTTCAGTAAGTAGATAAATTGTGGTACATCCAGACAATGAACTATTATTCAGTACTAAAAAGAAATGAGCTATCAAGACATGAACAGATATGGAGAAATCTTTAGTGCATACTATTAAGTGAAGGAAGACAATCTGTAAGGGCTATATTTTGACATTTTGGAAGAGGCAAAACTACGGAGACAATAAAATGATTAGAGTTTATAGGGAGTTATGGGAGAAAGAGAGATAAATAGGCAGAGCACAGAGTATTTTTAGGAGGACGAAATTATCCTGTATGCTACTACAATGGTGGATACAGGTTATTATGCATGTGTCGAAATCCATAAAGTGTAGAACACCAAGAGTGAATGCTAAGGCAAACCACGGACTTCAGGTAATAATGATTTGTCACTGTAGGTTCATGAATTGTAACAAAAGTACCATGTGGTGCAGGATGATGATAGTGGAGGAAGTTTACAGATGTGGTTCCAGGAAGTATATGGGCACTCTCTAGACTCTCTACTCGATTGTGCTGTGAACCTAAAAGTGCTATAAGAAAATAGTCTATTTAAAAATTGGGAAAGAGAAAATAAGCCCCTTAGGAGAAAATAAAACCACACTGCCACCATTGCTGATAGCATATGTAAGTATCCTTCTGACAGGATGTTGAAAATAGACATTTTTTGTTGGATGGTTCTGCCAATTGGTAGTATAATCACTGACAGCCCAATCTTTGAATGGGCCATTTGTTTAACACACACAACTGATAAACTCCCAATGACTTTCAGACAGCCTGGTGGCTAGTTCAAACTGTGTGATCTTCAGTAAAGACCTTTGCCTCTCAGGCACTCACTTTTCCCATCTATATTATATGCTTTTAAAGATGGACTGAATATTTTCTACTATTTTATAGCTCTAAAACCACTATCTCTCAGCTCATATACAGGGAACCTGATGCCAGAAATAAGCAGTAAGCAATATTAGTTAAAACTAATCCTATTCTTTTCAACTGTGATCTGTACACCATAGGGTTTTTATGCCTTAAACATGTTGAATGTCAAGCTCATAAATCAGGATATTTCTTTTCATTTATAATACAGAGCTTTGCTAATTGAATTCACAATAGAATTTTAATAATGGAAGATGAACAAAACAACTTATAATTAGTTTACACGTCTTCCCAGATCGGGGCACGAACCCGTGTCCCCTGCATCAGCAGGCGGACTCTCAACCACTGCGCCACCAGGGAAGCCCAGGTTGTGGTATATTAATGTTAATTTACGTCATTTGCCTGTTCTCAACTCATAAGCCTTTTTTCTACATGTACATGTTTAGAGTAACCACACTGAACCCTGTTATAAACTATGACACCTATATATATTTTTTTGAACAGGAGGTAGTATAATGTGCTTAATTAGTGGTAGATCTAGGTATATGAGTAGTTTGTTTTCTTTAGCAAACTGATGTGTACTAGCACATTCTTTCCACAGAAATGAGGAGAAAAATACAACTATATCTAAAGAGAAGGCGGCTTTGGAAGTCAATCAAAATGAACAGTAATGACAAACCTGTTTAACCACATCTAGATCCTAATATTCTGGTGCTTCTTGATCAGTAAAAGAATCAATAACTGTTCAGGGAAACAGGGATAAAGCCACTGTTTTTCAGCTATCTATCTATCTATCTATATAAATTTTTTAAATTATTGAGTTGGGTATAGAGAAAGCATTGTGGTTCAGGTCACTTGAAATTCATCCCAGAGTGGTAAAAAACATCATAAGTGCCCAAGACTAATGCATAAACAGAGTTTTCTGGAATCCTGACAAGCTTGGTTCTAATATGCTATATGAATTTGATTTATTTGATTACTTTGTTATATTTTATTGAATAGATGTAAGTAGAATGCTACTGCATCCCATTTTTAACATTTCAAAACTTCAAATCTTCAAACGAAAGCAGTTATAACTACTACTTTTAAATTTTTACAAAAAATATTTTAATGTAGGGTCATAGAGGTATAAAGGAACAGACTTTATGCATATCACCCTACACATCTATAATAATAGTACTGCTTTGAGAATTCGTTCTCAAAAGGATCAAATGACAAGTAGGTTCGTATCTTGAAGATTTTAAAAGTTAGATATATCCCTTTATTGACTTATTTTTGGTAAGGGAAGTGATTTAGTCAACCACATGCCAATTTTCCCCAGATTAGCAAATATGTCCTGGTGTAAAGGAATAAACATGAAAGCAACACATTCGAAGGTCGTCAAAACATTTTTTTCCTTAAAGTTCTAAAAAGGACAAAATTAAGCAGTAAAAGGTAGGATGAAGTTATACCTATGCACTTGGTTTGCAAATCAACTTTGAAATACACATCATTAGCTTAGGCCTTAGATACACTTGATGGTGACTCTGACCTCCTGATACAGGTGGTACTCCCCTTGTGTCTTGGGAGACAATCCTCCTCATGTTTTTTCACATCTCCTGAGCAGAGACACTGACTGTCATTTGCTCTGGAATCTATTCAAGGATATTTGTACAGCAAGCAGCTTTGAAACACAGAGATAATGTCCCCTTCCGGAGCAAAGGCAAGTGTATATACAGCCTTAGAAGACAGAGATTGTATCTCTAATTGCAAAGGACAAGACTACCTACTGTCCAGTATCCTAAAGATATGTCTTCTTCTGGTGCAAAGAACAGTCCACATGGTGTCCTTCAATGCACAGATCTTCTATATCCTATGGTGTATGCTGCTGTAACCTAGCCCTCTTTGCATAGCTCTGTGGAAACTAGGTTCCAGGCACTAGCTCAATTAATAGCAGAACTTCATTTATCAGAAAAAAATAAATGTCCTCCTTTTTCAAACATAATTTTTAGATTAAAAAATCTGATTTGCATTTCTCTAATAACTAGCAATGCTGAGCATCTTTTTATGAGCTTTTTGGTCATCTGTATGTCTTCTTTGGAGAAAAGTCTATTTAGATTTTCTGCCCATTTGGATTGGATTGTTTATATATATATATATGTAAATATATATATGTAAATATATATATATATAGAGAGAGAGAGAGAGAGCTGTATGAGCAGTTTCTATATTTTGGATATTAATCACTTGTCAGTTGCATCATTTGCAAATATTTTCTCCCATTTTATAGGGTGCCTTTTCATTTTGTTTCTGGTTTCTTTTGCTGTGCAAAAGCTTTTAAGTTTAATTAGGTCCCATTTGTTCATTTTTGTTTTTATTTCCATTACTCTAGGAGACGAATCCAAAAAGATATTGCTGCAATGGATGTCAAAGAGTGTTCTGCCTACATTTTTCTAGAGGAGTTTTATAGCATCTGGTCTTACATTTAGGTCTTTAATCCATTTTCAGTTTATCATTGTGTATGGTGTTACAGAATGTTCTAATTTCATTCTTTTACATATAGCTGTCCAGTTTTCCCAGCACCACTTATTGAAGAGAGTGTCTTTTCTCCACTGTATATTCTTGCCTCCTTTTTTGTAGATTAATTGATCATAGGTGCATGGGTTTATTTCTGGGCTTTCTATCCTGTTCCATTGATCTATATTTCTGTTTTTGTGCTGGCACCATACTGTTTTGACTACTGTAGCTTTGCAGTATACTCTGAAGTCAGGGATAGTGATTCCTCCCGCTCCATTCTTCTTTCTCAAGATTGCTTTGCCTATTAGGGGTCTTTTGTGTTTCCATACAAATTAAAAAAAATTTTGTTCTAGTTATGTGAAAAAAGCCAAGAAATGCAAATCAAAACTACAATGAGGTATCACCTCACACCTGTCAGAATGTCCATCATCAAAAAGTCTACAACTTGTAATAACTAATAAGTGCTAGGGAGGGTGTGGAGAAAAAGGAACCCTCCTACACTGTTGGTGGGAATGTAAATTTGTACAGCCAGTATGGAGAACAGTATGAAAGTTCCTTAAAAAACTAAAAATAGAGCTACCATATGATCCTGCAATTCCACTCCCGGCCATATATCTGGAGAAAAATATACATGCACTCCAATGTTCACAGCAGCACTATTTATAACAGCTAAGACATGGAACAACCTAAATGTACATTGCCAGATGAATGAATAAAGAAGATGTGGTATACTTATACAATGAAATATTACTCAGCCATAAAAAGAATGAAATAATGCCATATGCAGCAACATGGATGGGCCTACAGATTATCGTACTAAGTGAAGTAAGCCAGACAGAGAAGGACGAATATCATATGATATCTTTTATATGTGGAATCTAAAAAGAAATGATACAAAAAAACTTATATACAAAATAGAAATAGACTCACAGACATAGTAAACACTTATGGTCACTAATGCGGAAAGGTGGGGAAAGATAAATGTGGAGTTTGGGATTAACAGATATACACTATTATATATAAACCAGATAAACAAGGACCTACTGTATAGTGCAGGGAACTATACTCAATATTTTGTAATAACCTATAAGGGAAAACAATCTGAAAAAAATAGATATATATGTATATGTATAACTGAATCACTTTGCTGTGTACCTGAAACTAACATAAAATTATAAATCAACTATACTTCAATAAAAAAACATAAAAAGTCATAGATTTATTAATAATAATAAACCACTAAGATATATATGGAATAAATATATATATTAATTAATTCCTTAACATTTACTTAATTAATCATTCCACCATGATGTCTTTACTTCCCTCATCACGACCATTTTTGCTCTTACATAATGGTCCAAATTGATTCTTGACCTCTGCAAAATAGATTCACATTTTAAAGGGCCTTCCCTTGAACATGCTGGAAGCAGTAAGATATTTCAGATGGAATAGCACAATTTTTAGTCAGTCAGGACATAATGCTCCTGGGTTTGCCCGAAGGTTTCTATCCTCTGAGCAGTCACGGTTTTGATGTGTTGTTTAATGTTTTTCTCCTTCCCTAGAGTTCTCTCCTGCCGCTCTTCACCAGTCCACATCTATCAATCTTTTAATACCAAAAGTAAAAGATCACCTCCCACAAACAACTTCTTAGAATTATAGTGCACTGCCATGCATAGCAACACTCTCTGGACTTATTAAATTATGCAAACTCTTTGCTCCATTTGCACGGTAACTACTTTCATAGACTAACATTTTGATTTAGGAAGTAAAGGGATAGTAATGCAATTTTGGTTTGCTCTGCACTATAAAGCTGGGCATCACATTCTCTGGCCACATAAACATGTAAGCTATTTAAGATATTTCAGTGGTCCCACTAGGTATACTCAAAGAGAACTCCTTACTGTCCTCATAAGATCTTCCCTCTAGCTTGGCTCTGATTACCAGTATCAGCAAACAATGCAGCAGGTGTGATCAGTGCTGTAGGTAAGAAAAAGGATTTAAGATAAGGCACCGACCCTGACAGGATTTACAGTGAACTGACTAGGGTAATATGCTGAAATATTAGTACATGCATATTACAGGTTTGTGACTACAACAGGAGTTTTAATTGTGATAGGAAATTATGACTCAGCAGGAAACAGAGAGAAGAAAGAAATACTGGATGAAAGAGAGGAAGAAAAGTATAGGAATGGAAATGAAAAAAAAATACCAAGACAGTAGAGGAAAAGGAGCCCAGAATTTGTGGTTAGATGATAGGAGTTTACATTCTAGTTCTCTCTTTATTGGTGAGAACAGACTGGTTATGCTGAGATAGCAAACAACTCCCAAGTCTCAGTGGTTTAAAACAGAAGATTTTCCCCTAATTTCACATTTCAATTTTAATAATATCATTTGGATAAACAGAAATAATACTCCATGCATCGCAGGATTATCGCAGAATTAAATTACAACAATGTATATGAAAGTACGTAGTGCAATATAAGTATGCAATGTTCACTAACTGCCAGTGTGTTTCACTCATCCTAGTTGATTCAGACACTTAGGATGATTTAAGCAGACACCACCTTGATCAGATGCTGTTTGTCATGCTAGAAGAAAAAGGGAATTCAGGAAGATTTTACAATTGGGATCAAATGTTCAGCCCAGATGCATTTCATGTCACTTCTTACAATTCATTAGCCAGAAGCAGACACATAGTCACATCAACCACAAAGGGACCAAGACATAATATCGTGCCTCACTACTATGTGATCGGAATGCAGAGAGAACAGGAAATACACAGCACACAGATCAAATTACTACAAAAATTACTCACTGCGGAATGGGCATTAATATATATAGACTCCTCTGCATTAAATCCTAAATCCTGCTTCCTAACATTATAAGGGTGTTGAATTAAACAATTACTAAACATTTTTAAGCCCAATTTTCTTATTTATCAAATGGTAATAAAACCACTTATGACGTGAAAATCTTCATATAATTAAACCAATGTATAGAATAAAGCTAACAGAGTACCTGGTATACAGTCAATGCCCTGTGAGACTATGTTCTGTATGGGCTGCTCTGAGTATACAAATTCTGGAGATGGCTTAAAATTTGGGAGACTACAGGGAATTTTCTCACGAATGCACATGGCAGCCGATAGTTACTACTATGCTCAACACCCAGACTCCTAGCAACAGACCAGCAGTTAGGGTGGTGACTATTGCTTCCTAGTGAGACTTCATTGGGAGACTGGCTAAACCAGAGCTACAGCAACCTTCAGAAGAAGGCATTCAATCTGGCCAAGAAAATGGAGGTGGGAACACTGTGGTTGTGCTTATGGAAGGGCAGGAGGAACAACCTGAACGAACAAGAGATGTTTCTCGTTGAAGTTAACGTCACATTGCTTTACTACCATCATCAGCTTTATGCTTTTCTCGCCCTTCTTCCCCATCTGTGGTCTACCTATGCTTTTATCTACCTCTTACTAATTTCATTCATTCTGTCTGTTCCCCTCTCTTCTCCTTGGGAAAGTAACTTTTCCTCTCTGATTTTAATAATATCATTTGGATAAACAGGAATAATATTCCCTGCATCCCAGGATTACTGTAGAATTAAATTACAACCATTAATGTATATGAAAGTACACAGTGCAATATAAGTATGCAATGGTTATTTTAAAATAATAATGAAGAGCCACTATTTGGATTTGCATTTTGTAACTGTATTTTTCAATTTTACAGTGCTAATGAATTCCTACTCTTAAGTTCAATAAATACTTGTTGGGTAAACACATTGGGTGAAACACAGGATCAGCTCCCTTAGATATATATTATGGACTATAATTAAGATTCTATAATTAGCATGATGGATTTATGTTACTCATTTTTATCTTGAGACAGACAAATATATTTGTAATCACATTTGTGTGTATATAGAGTTGTAAATGATATAACTATGTACATATGTTTATAATTATATCTACACTATTTCTATCTAATATGACAAATAATTCTCACATTTCAGTTTTTGCTCCCAAAAGGGGATTCATTATACAGTTAACACACAAATATTTGATAAAAATGAATTCTGTATATACATTTGTCCAGATTCAAGGTACAGACACCTCTCTGGGGAAAATGTGGATTGGTTAATCAGAACTCAGTATCTATCATATCTATTATTTTATAGTTTTGTAGTTAATAACTAATATTTAATACTAGTGACACCTATCCAAAGGTTTAGAGAGGTTACTATTCTTTGCAATTCAAATAAAACTATATAGGTTAAAAAATAACAAATAAGAGAAAATCAATTTATGTAATGCTATTAAAATAACGTATTTAAAAAATTTATTAAGTATAGCTCTATTGATTTTACTCTGGTAAAATGGTAGAAAAAGAAATTATTCCTGATTTATTAATTATAATAATATAATTATATATGTATATCATCTTGATTTAAGCCTTATTCTAGCCAACAGATGGAATCATTCATTCTACATGTATTTGTTTCTTGTTTACCATGTGCCACATACTGTTCTAGGTGCTGTGTTATAGCAACATGAATAGTAGCTTATATCATAATGGAAAGAAACATCCAACAAACTAATAAATAATTAAAATAGATATCTTGCAAATAGTGATGTATTCTATGAGTGGAAATAAGAAATGGAGACACAGACGTAGAGAACAAACGTATGGATACCAAGGGGGGAAGGGGAGGTGGGATGAACTAGGAGTTAGGGATTGACATATATACACTACTGATACTATGTATAAAATAGATAACTGATGAGAACCTACTGTATAGCACAGGGAACACTACTCAATGTACTGTGATGACCTAAATGGGAAGGAAGTCCAAAAAAGAGGAGATATGTGTGTATGTATAGCTGATTCACTTTGTTGTAGTGTAGAAACTAACACATTATAAACTATACTCCAATAAAAATTTTAAAATAAACAAATAAATAAATATGAGAGAAGAGTACAGAAGAAAACGTTTTACAAAACTATTTAGAATATCAGTAAGAAGACTAGAAAAGGTCCTTCCTTTTAAGACCAAAAAAAAAAAATGGACATAAAAAGTTTAGAACCTCTGGGACTAATTAATAAAAGCTTATTTCCCAGCAAAAAGAAATAAAAGAAAAAAAAAGAAAAAAGAAAGAAAAGAAATCAAACAGGGGATCTAGGGAATGTCTATGTTTGTCCCATTTCCAATTATGGTTTGGGAAAGCCTAACAAAGTAGCATGTGAACCTAACTGGAATGAAAGCAGTGGAAAAAGGATGACCAGGTATCCCTGGGATTCAAACAGTGACTGATATAAACAAAAATAAATAGTATAATGTGATTAGTCTTCAAGGTCTTGGGGAAGGAAAAGTATATCCCAGTGGCTGGGTCAGGGGTTGATAGTGTGTGGAAAGTATCTTGTGGGGCTTTGCAGGAACTTGCACAGCTCAGGGTGCTTTTTTATTCCTGTCAAATACACAGGTTTACACACACACACACACACACACACAAAGTCACAGAATGCCTCTATAGCTTCATGTCACCTCTGTCTCACATCATTTGAAAGTTAGGTATTACATAGCATTCTCTGCTCTCTGCTTCTACATACAAGCAATCATGTATTGTCTCTAATTATTTTGGGCTAAAGACACAGAGATGGAAAAGATTGGGAGGTGACTGATCATTTTGGGTGGGTATCAGTCTTTCTAAAACAGGTTTAACTCATTGTGTTGTTTCATTTCCTTAAAGGTTTCTTAAGTCACACAGCAGTGCAGGATAAGAAATTTATCTTCAACGTCCAAATTTAATTCAAAATTATTTATAAATAATACATAAAAATCTGTGGTTTATATTTAGCAGGGGAACAGTCAAAACTCCTAGTCATGCATTCTACCTGTCATTTTTCTGCCATCGATTCAATTAAACAGTATCTACTATATTCATGGCACCAGGAATGAAAAGATTAGAAAGGCACAGTTTCTGACCTAAAGACACATAACATAGGGCAGACACAAAGCATGGAATAAATATTCACTGGGTCTGTAACAGTATGAGTCAAACGTTGAATTAATAATGTGTTTTGAGAGCATTCATAAAGGAGTTATTATTTCTAAGTTTGGGGCAGTGATAAAACTTATTGTTAGTCCATGAAGTAGGGGAAACAAATGATATTTGAAAGATAGTGGAACGAGGCCAATTCTCCAATTGTATTTATCCAGACTGAACACTTTAATAACTTATTTACTTTTACATGAGACTAAATTTCTACAATGATTTTTGACATTGAAGTATATTTTATATTTTACTTATTTTCTCTTTTATTCCTATCAAATCTATCCTGCATGTTATACCCTAGCCTACTGATATATTTAATAAATATATGCATTCAGAAAAATCCTTTAACATTCTAAGAATTTTTATTTCTCATCTATAGAATGAAAATAGATATGTCTTTATCAGTTTGTTTTGAAGATTAAATAAAATAATAAATTTAACAGCTTAGCCTAGTGTCTGGCACATAAAAATCCCAGTAAAGTTTAGCAATTTTATCAAAATACAATAATGTGATGAAAGAATTTCAGCAAAAATAAATGCCACTAGCATGTATTGAATGTAACGGAGGAAATTAATATAGTTATGTTTATTTCAAATGTTTTTTTAAAAGACAAGTAGTGTAAGAAATTTAAAATTACATATGTTCTTTTCAAAATCAGCATTTTTGTCTTTTTTCAGTTCTCTAGGAAAACCAAAATGTATTGTAAACTTATTTGATTGAATAAAATGTTGCTTTAGTATCTTATTTGCAGTATCATGATCTGTTATTAAAATAAAAGCACTAGCTTAATTTACTATAAGTATATAACCTATATAATTTATAGAATTCCTAAATGTCAACTTATTTTTTTCTTGAAAATATTTAACATAAATAAATGAAGTATTTTCTCAACATTAGACAACACAAAATTATGATTTTTGATGAACGTCTAATGATTTTTATAAAAACTTTGCCAAACTATATATCTCTAGATGGCAGACATCCTTTTCTCTTTATCTTTATGAGAAATTCAAGAACATAACAGTATTGTTTTATTTTGAAAAGTTCTAAACTTAAAATTAATATCAAAATAATAGAAAGCATCTGGGTGATTAGGTCTTAACATATTTACTGATCTTTATAAATCCTTTACTATTAATTCACGTGAACTTTTAATGACATATTTTTAAACTAGCCCATCTCTATAATTTGTGAAAAAGTATTTAATTCCCAAAGTTGTAAGCTTCCAAAAGTACTACCACTTCATGTTTTAAAATGTGATTTTTATGTAAATTATATTCTGAAAGCATATTCTGAAATAAGTGCTCCTAAGTGAGTAGTAAACCAGACAACCAATAGTTTAGTTCATAACCGCTAGACACTAGGAGCAAGTCCAGATGGGTACTGTACCTTGTGTCGCAACCTAATTAGAGGCTGATAAGATTTAAGGCCATATCCTGCTTCTTTGGTTGGCCTTCCTTCTGACTCCAGAAAAATGAATCCAAGAATCAAAACAGCTGACCAGCATTTAAACATCCTTATTGCTTTTCACCTGTGAAAATTAACATTGCAAATAATCAGAAAATACATTCTATATTGAATAAATGTATCAAGAAATATTCAATAGCAAATAGAAATCTTAATAGATCTAATCAAAACCTGGCAGCAGTCGCCAACTGAATCCATAATAGGTAAGCATCTCTGAATAAAGATTATTATCTTCTTGATCATAACAAATATTGTTTGTTTTACTCATACAGCTTTACACAACATTGAATAAGTAGAAATTTAGGGGCCAATAAAAATGTACTGAGGAACAATTAATAAACACATGTTGAAAGAAAAATTTTTAAAAAGAGAGTAAACATTAAACAATGATAAATTTTCTAAGCATCCATACAGAATACAATTATCAACATATTTTTAAATTTCAAACTCCTCTTGGAGTGTATTTGATGAATAATGCTTAATAAAACTATAGCTATTATAATTTACTGGTAAATATTGGTGAGAGGTTGGTAAGATAGTCTTCTATGGTAAGTACTTAATAAACTGAGGTACAACAGAAATTATACAGATAGGTTATATCGAGTTATGAATGCATTTTACCAGTAGCACCTAAGAGGATGTTTCCTAGAAAATTGCTTTTTAAGTGCTTTAAACTAAAAGTCCTATGGCTCTTTCCACAGCTCTATATTCTTGGCTATAGCAGAGAAATTGTAAAATTGCATAAATTTATCACCATATAAACTCTCTAAGCCCTCTTCCAAACAAACAAATCTATGCTTTGACCTCAACTATATTCCACTTTACCACTTTCACATTTTTGTCACTATTGTGACTATAGGAGGAGCTTTTTCTCCTCCTGTCTAATCCAATCTGGTCATCTGGCTTGAGAAACTTAGCCAACTGATTAACCCTGCTATTTAGTGTATTTAAACTCTGTCTCTAAATGATTTTCTTCCATCTTTAAATGTGTTCAAATCACCCTTATTTTAAGATAATTTCTCTTCTCCTCTACTTCTGAATTTTTGGAAGGAATTGTATATCTCATTCTATCCATTTTCTGACCGATCATGATTCTATCCTCATCACTCTATCAAAATAACATTTCTTTTTTTCAAAAAATGGTCACTTTACTTGATGTCTATAACATCCATCTCTTCTGTGTCTACAGAGTTTGTAAAATCGTCTTCTCAGTCCTCTTGCAAGTCATTCTACTCCTTTATTTTGCCATTATATATGACTTAATCCCATTAGCCATGTATGCTACTCCATTCGCTCAGCCAGACATTCAACATAGTCTATGGTTTTAATTATATGTAGTCGCATTCAATCTCCAGATTGGTATGATTAGCCTGCTTAACAGCTCTGCCTTCATGTTTCAAAAGTAACTCCTCATAGTATACACATCCCTACATAAAGCCATGCTTTTGCAGACTTTCATTCATCCCTTTACTCAAGCCAGAAACAAAGGAGACATTTTTTGACATCTTAGTCTCCCTTACTCTCCATATTAAACCCATCTCTAAGTTCTATTAGTTCTACCTTCATATATATATATATCTCAAACATCAGTTCCTTTCCAAATCTACAGCCACAACCCTAGTTCAAGCTGTAGGTACCACCTCTCCCTTCAAATGCTCCAATCCCATCCTTCCTCGCCTTCCACACTTATGCACCTTCAATCCCTTCTCCACACAACAGCCTGATCAATCACGTTGAATCTAAACATCATGATGTTATTGCCTTTGCTAGTAACTTTGGGATATATACATTTATCCTTAAGATAAAAAACAAAACCACTGGTTCTTACAAGTTCCTACAGCATCTAGGCTCTGCATGTCTTACTCTTCTTTAAATAACTGTTCTCCAGCCTGACTAATTTCGTGCTGTTATTTGAACTTGTTTTGTCCATTCCTACTATGAGGCTTTTGTGTACTATTTTCTCCAATTGAAATACAATTATTTTCCAATTTATCACCCAAAGACCATCACACATCAAAAATGTCCCTTAGAATCCTTCCCCATAATACGAAGCCTGAGTTACATTTCTTAGTTACTCTGCTCATAGATCAGTATTCTTTCATTTCAGAGCATCTCTTTGTAATTATACAACATTAATATGATTACTTTAAAATGTACTCACAAGACTATATATCTGTCTCCTTCAAACTTCGTGGTTGCTGGAATCTGTTTTGTTTTGTTTTGTTTCCCCACCATTATATCATCTGGACCTACCAAATTGCCTTTCACCTACTGGACATACAGTGAATGAATGCATAAATGAATGTCATCTTGCATGCAAGGGAAACAAGAAAGAGCATGTTTTCCTGCATTCTGACAATTCTGAATGCAATTCCCATTTCCACTACTGTCACAAAACATCTGAAAACTAACCTGAGAAAACTAAATATTTTCATTTTCAATCCTTCCTTCTGTTGTCATTTTGACATATAATCTAATCCTTCTTCCAGAGGTAAATATTTGTTTATAAGACAACTGGATGGAATATTTCAAATTCAAGATAGAGACCGAGAATAAAGCGAACAGTTCAGGTGAAGGCATATTTTTTCAGAGCTCTGAATACTATGTTCCTTCTGTTGTGAAGCAGGAGAAGGAGGAAAGAGGCATGGCAACAATCCTGTAGCATTATGATTCTGGGCGAAGGTGAGGTCATAAATTTCCTAAAAGTGCTCACTTAAGGGTTTGTCTTTCTCTACCCTCCTTCTTTTCCCTGCCTAACCTCCCTCTAATTCTCTTTTGTGTGTGTGTGTGTGTGTGTATATATATATATATATATATATATATATATACACACACACACACACATATACAAAAAAAGATACATATATATATCCCACACGGAAAAGAGTTCATCTACTATAAAATACAGAACAAATGAACAGTTAATTAGGTGAATAAAAATCTCATAAATTTTGGGTGAGTGAACTTCTACACATTGATAATTAGACCAACAATCTGCTGAAATATATTTTCTGCCAAAAGGCAACAGGATAGGAATATCTACTTTATGAAATTTCATTAGTTGAGAAAAATAAGTCAGTGTGTAAACCTTTGATGTAGTATTGATATATGCAACCTATTTATACTATTTTAATCTACTTTTCTGATACTCTTAACTGTGATTCATTTTTTTCTTCAGTGGTAGTCTTATGATTTTCAAGTCTAAAATTTCTTAAAAATACCAAGTTATACAAAAATAAGAATGTTTTATCTTATCAAAAGCTGTCATACATCTGGAGTGGTTTACTTGGTATTACGGATAAAGTAAAAAAGATTTAATATTAAAAGTCAGATAACATTTTTTTAGGAGATCTCTGATTTCTATTGCAGATAGACATTTGAGCTCAGCAGTAGAGAGTTAGACAAAGACTAGTTTCCGTGTTTATCTTTTGTGAATGGTACCTCATAAGATTTTCTCCATTGAAATATCACTAAGGAAAATACTTGAATTCAATTATATAGTAATCAAATGGCAACCTAAACATAAAGAAAGAAGGCTCTTCTCAAAGGATACTTAGAAAATAATTATTAGCTTCTTACTTCTCTTCATCTATAGAATCCAAAGGCGTTATTATTGCATTTTTAAAAGTTCACTTGTCCACAGAAGCTGTTCTGGAAATTTAAAATCAGCAATAATTGATCCCCTGATATACTGACTCATGAGCTCACTTTCTCGGTATAGTAACCTCTGACAACCTGTTAGGTTTTCATAATTAATTGGCAGTTTGTTGACAGCTCGGTAAGAACACTGAAAAGCATGTGACAAAAACAAACCAGCTGGAGCAGATGGTGTGATAATGATCCTATGACATTTCCTTCTAACCTCAACATTTATATGGAAGCATCAGAAAACAACCTATTAACTTAGAGAAAACAAAATGCATGTTACCTAAAAGGTATCTGCCTAGTATCATAGGTAACAAAGTTGGACTTAAAAATGGTAACGGGGAAAGCTTGTTTTGGGAGGAGCTTCAAGATGGCGGAAGAGTGAGACGCGGAGATCACCTTCCTCCCCACAGATACACCAGAAATACATCTACACGTGGAACAACTCCTACAGAACACCTACTGAACGCTGGCAGAAGACCTCAGACCTCCCAAAAGGCAAGAAACTCCCCACGTACCTGAGTAGGGCAAAAGAAAAAACAGAGACAAAGAATAGGGACGGGGCCTGCACCAGTGGGAGGGAGCTGTGAAGGAGGAAGGGTTTCCACACACTAGGAGCCCCTTCGCGGGCGGAGACGCGGGAGGGAGGGGGAAAGCTTCGGAGCCGCGGAGGACAGCACAGCCACAAGGGTGCGGAGGACAAAGCACAGAGATTCCCACACAGACGATCGGGCCGACCGGCACTCACCAGCCCGAGAGGCTTGTCTGCTCCCCCGCCAGGGCGGGCGGGGCTGGGAGCTGAGGCTCGGGCTTCGGTCGGAGCGCCGGGAGAGGACTGGGGTTGGCGGCGTGAACACAGCCTGAAGGGGGCTAGTGCGCCACAGCTAGCCGGGAGGGAGTCCAGGGAAAACTCTGGACCTGCCGAAGAGGCAAGACTTTTTCTTGCCTCTTTGTTTCCTGGTGCGCGAGGAGAGGGGATTCAGAGCACTGCTTAAAGGAGCTCCAGAGACGGGCGCGAGCCGCGGCTAAAAGCGCGGACCCCAGAGACGGGCATGAGACGCTGCTGCTGCTGCTGCCGCCACCAAGAAGCCTGTGTGCGAGCACAGGTCACTCTCCACAACCCCCTTCCGAGAGCCTGTGCAGCCCGCCACTGCCACGGCCCGTGATCCAAGAGCAACTTTCCCGGGAGAACGTACGGCGCGCCTCAGGCTGCGGCAACGTCACGCCGCCTCTGACGCCGTAGGCTCGCCCCGCCTCTGTGCCTCTCACTCCGCCCCACCCCCACCCGGCCTGAGGGAGCCGAGCGGGCGCAGCAGCGGCTCCTTTAACTCCTTCCCGTCTGAGCGAAGAACAGACGCCCTCCGGCGACCTACCCACAGAGGCGGGTCCAAATCCAAAGCTGAGCCCCGGGAGCTTTACGAACAAAGAAGAGAAAGGGAAATCTCTCCCAGAAGACTCAGGAGCAGCAGATTAAATCTCCACAATCAAAGTGATGTACCGTGCATCTATGGAATACCTGAATAGACAATGAATCATCCCAAATTGAGGAGGTGGACTTTGGGAGCAAAGATATATATTTTTTGTCCCCTTGTTCTCCTTTTGTGAGTGTGTATGTATATGATTCTGTGTGTAATTTTGTCTGTATAGCTTTGCTTTCACCATTTGTCCTAGGGTTCTGTCTGTCCGTTTTTTTTTTTTTCAATTACTTAAAATTTTTGTTCTTAATAATTATTTTTTTATTTTAATAACTATTTTATTCTGAATTCAGCACCACCAAACCAGCTTTACAACAAATGCTAAAGGAACTTCTCTAGGCAGGAAACACAAGAAAAGGAAAAGACCTACATAATAAACCAAAAACAATTAAGAAAATGGTAATAGGAACATACAAACCGATAATTACCTTAAATGTAAATGGATTAAATGCTCCAACCAAAAGACATTCACTGGCTGAACGGATACAAAAACAAGACCCCCATATATGCTGTCTACAAGAGACCCACTTCAGACCTAGGGACACATACAGACTGAAAGTGAGGGGATGGAAAAAGATATTCCATACAAATGGAAATCAAAAGAAAGCTGGAGTAGCAATTCTCATATCAGACAAAATAGACTTTAAAACAAAGACTACTACAAGAGACAAAGAAGGATACTACATAATGATCAAGGGATCAATCCAAGAAGAAGATATAACAATTGTAAATATTTATGCATCCAACATAGGAGCACCTCAATACATAAGGCAAATACTAACAGCCATAAAT
>NW_020185337.1:22908264-22943888 GCF_003031525.2 Neophocaena asiaeorientalis asiaeorientalis | reverse complement strand
TTGGTAAATTTAAGAAAATTGAAATCGTATCAAGTATCTCTTCTGACCACAACGCTATGAGACTAGATATCAATTACAGGAAAAAAATCTGTAAGAAATCCCAACACATGGAGGCTAAACAACACACTACTTAATAACCAAATGAATATAAATTGATACAGCCACTATGGAGAACAGTATGGGGGTTCCTTAAAAAACTAAAAATAGAACTACCATACGACCCAGCAATCCCACTGCTGGGCATATACCCTGAGAAAACCATAATTCAAAAAAAATCATGTACCACAATGTTCTTTGCAGCACTGTTTACAATAGCCAGGACATGGCAGCAACCTAAATGTCCATCAACAGATTAATGGATAAAGATGTGGCACATATATACAATGGAATATTACTCAACCATAAAAAGGAACGAAACTGAGTTATTTGTAGTGAGGTGGGTGGACCTAGAGACTGTCATACAGAGTGAAGTAAGTCAGAAAGGGAAAAACAAATACCGTATGCTGACACATATATATGGAATAAATAAAAAAAAAAAGGTCAGAAGAACCGAGGGGCAAGACAGAAATAAAGATGCAGACCTACTGGAGAATGGACTTGAGGATACGGGGAGGGGGAAGGGTAAACTGGAACAAAATGAGAGAGTGGCATGGATATATATATACACTACCAAACGTAAAATAGATAGCTAGTGGGAAGCAGCTGCATAGCACAGGGAGATCAGCTCGGTGCTTTATGACCACCTAGATGGGTGGGATAGGGAGGGTGGAGGGAGGGAGATGCAAGAGGGAAGAGATATGGGGACATATGTATATGTATAACTGATTCACTTTGTTATTATAAAGCAGAAACTGACACAGCATTGTAAAGCAATTATACTCTAGTAAAGGTGTTGAAAAAATAAATTAATAAAATACAATAAAAAAAGTGGTAAGGGGGATGGACAGAGGTTTTTTCTCTTTTTCAAAAAATTAGTATTTTTCTCTGAATCAAACTATTTTTTTTTCACCATATGAAAGAACTGCTTTTGGCAGCAGGATTTAGAGTACTTACATTATTCAGTAGATTCAAATTTGAGGGATTTTGATTTGTTTCTGCATTCTCTGTAATCTAATGTCTAATCGTTTGGGGAAAAATAATAAGAGTGTTAAAGTATTGCCTTAGGAACAAAATGCAGAATTTGATATGGGGAAGGAAACTTTGGTATCATGCCTATGAATGAAACAAATGTTAAGGTAAAGCAAATCCCCAACATTGACAAATGTTTTAAAGGAGTCAATTATCCTAAGAGTTTCACCTGGAGTATCCCCACTGCATCTCACTCCACCCTAGAAAACTACCATAGGTCTTTCAAGAAATAGCCCCAGTCACCTCCTTTGTGAAAACTTCCCTGCCAATCTCACATGAACTTGACTGCTTTCTGCTGCAATTTTTTTGTATCTCCCTTAGAAGACATTTTACCTTGCACTGTGGTTATCAGTTTAGGAAAGGCTATCATCCTCATATAGATATAGAAGGAAGTACACTGAACTGGTTCTGTCACAATTTAACACATTTCTTAACTTTCACAGATCTCTCTTTGCTCTGTTCTGGGTGAGGGAGGTGCCTATACGATCACTAGTGCCTTTTTTCCTTTCTGGTATCCTGCAACTCAATGAGATGGAGAAACGGACTTCCAGACTACCTTGTGTCATGCTGTAAAACCTAAGCGAAACCAATTGCCTTACTTGGACCCCATATGTAAAAAGAAATGTATGAGCTTAGCACCTGTGCCAGATTATTCCTACTGAGTAGATGGGTTGATCAGGAGAAGATACAGAGAAGAGCAGGTTTGCAAGAGAAAATTATGATTTTGTGTGATGCCTTTTGTAGTCCTATTGGAGGTGTTAAATAGGCACTGGGATATTGAACCTGGAGCTTGGCAAAGAGGTATAGGCTGGACATACCTGTTTGGGGTTGTGAAAATTTTATATGTCTTTTACTCTAGGTAGGAAATGGGAAGAAGTTAGAGAGGAGAAAAAGTCCAAAGACTAAGCCCTCAGGCAAGTTTAGTTGAAACAGAAGATTAAGTGCTGCTAGGAGGTGGAGGAAATGAAAAGAGTAAACTGGCAATTTTAGAAAAATGATAGATGGGCATTTTCATTGGAATGGAAGGACTAGAACCCACAGCTCTTATTATCTGACAGCCTGTGTTTTCACCGGTTTGCTTCTGTGTACTCTGTATCCAACCAGAAGTTGTCTCATAAAGACAGGACTTTGTTAACCATTTGTGTGAATCAGAGCAGTACATGGCACACAGCATAAACTTAATAAATAATTTTGATTGATTAATTAATAATTAATGGTGATAAGTAATTAATTTGAAATTATAGCTGTACATAAAATGATTCTTAATATTCTTCATGTGGTCAAAAATAGTCATTAAAACTGACTATGAAATTAATCTAGAAGTCAAATTGCATGTATCACAAAAAGCTTTTCTTTTCCCCCTGGATCAAAACCTTTGAGCTTGGCTTTCAATGGGAAGTTCCTCTGAAAAAGCCGCTCTTGTCAAAGACAGACAACCTTTTCATTCTTTGGCTCAAATGAAGTTGGAGCGGCCAGCCAGATTCTCCTACATTCCTCAGTCTTGTCTGTTGCAGCAACTGTTTTCATCTCTTGACCCACTTTACCATGACATCCACCACTGTGAACTCTGAGGTTGAGTTTTAATTTGAGATTTCTCTTAGAAGGAAATATTATCCAAAGAACCCAGTTTTTTGGGTTTTTTTTTTTTTGTGGTACGCGGGCCTCTCACTGTTGTGGCCTCTCGTGTTGAGGAGCACAGGCTCCAGACCCGCAGGCTCAGCGGCCATGGCTCACGGGGCCCAGCCGCTCCGCGGCACGTGGGATCTTCCCGGACCGGGGCACGAACCCATGTCCCCTACATCGGCAGGCGGACTCTCAACCACCGTGCCACCAGGGAAGCCCCTGATAGGTATTATTGCTCATATTGAATTAGTATATAAGTAAAGGGAAACTTCTCAAGATAAAGTGTCCAAGAATGACTCTGATCAAATTTGACCCGTGGTTCTGTTATATAATTCTACTTTTAAGACACACATAATGTTACAGATGTAACGGGGTAGCCTATACGAGAAGTAGCCATAGAGAAAAAAAAAAACAAACGAATTATTCAGACTTCATACTACTGGAAGAGGGAATCCTTCACTTCCATTTGCTTTAGATCAATGTAAATGAAGACTTAAGATAAACAAATGTAGCTATAATGTGAGAGCAGTAGCAATGTGACTTCTGTGTCCAGACTGCATGGGTAAGGGTGGTTCAAATCTATATGGAAACACTAGCAAACATGGAACTTTATTCTTAATCCTATGGTTTATATTGTGAAAGTGTCTAAAACTTTTAAGTGTAATACTCTATGTTGAAAAATTCTAACATGGGCAATACACTTTCTTTAAACATCTGGGATAAGAATAGAATTATAAGTGTTAAATAATGAGAATTCTGACCATTAATTTAATTTCACTCTTTCAAGGAAGGTGGAACTTGTAATGACATCTGAGTCATTAATTCAGATGAACAAAAACTGTAGAGATTCTAATCAATTATACCTTTCAATAGCCAACTTAATTTGAAGCTGAAAGAAGCTAAATATAGATAAAATATATTCTTTGCCATTTTAGGACTGCAGTCTAAAATGTACAATAATTTAAGCTTGCACTAGGAGAAAATATTCACACTGAATTCCGTTTAATTAAAGAATGTGTGTTACTCTGCTTTAAGCAAATGAAAGTCTCATTATGAAAAGCATGCTAGGTGGTAAATATTGTTTTCCCAAACCATCTTTGCTTTACAAAACTATTTATACTCAGTTATATTAACTATTCTGTGCATTAAAAAGAAAACATTTTTTAAATAAGATATTCAAGTACAACATACAACAGAACTGAAAAATATAGTAGAGACCTAGTGTAACCACTTCTTTATACTTGTGATGAATATGAGAACCAGTGAATATGAGAACCATATGTGATGAATATGAGAACCATAGGCAAACCTTAGAATAAGGTTTGCCTATGAGGAAAGTAGAAGTGGGCGGGAATACATCTGTCCTGATTCCAGGTACACAGGTATTATTTTTTTCTAATACTAAAACACACCCGGTAGAATCCATTCACTACGGAAGAAAAGGACACACAGGTATCAATGAGGTTTTGTTTAGAAACGGCATCTCTGTGAACCCCAGCATCCTTGTATTTGCTACTTGCTAGAGTTTCTGGAAGCCAGCTGGTAGGCCACCAGAGTCACCATCTCAAGAGAATCGTGTTGTTTGAATAGAATGTTTGGAAAACCCTTCTCTTGTTCCTTTGTTCTGCACAATAATCTTCATAGTTGTGGTTAAAGTTATACATAGATGGTTACAGCTGTCCTCATATAACTGCAATTACACAGTAGTTTCATATACACAACATATACCATATATATATATATATACACACACACACACACACATATATATATATATATATATATATATATATACATACGTTGTGGTTTATGTAGTTATATAACTATTTGGATGTCCATAGGTATACATAGGTGGCTATATATAATACAGGATACATATATTTATAAAGAATGAACTTTGCATCTAGCTGACTTAACCCAGGAAATGTTGTAAATTGTATAACATTACAGTAGGTTAGACTTCCAACTGCATATACCAGCACTTCAAATTTAGGCAGAAAAAAAAAATACAACCTTCAGTGACTCATTTTCAGTCTCCCAAAAGAAGTCCCTAGACTTTATAATACATTTATGACTCACTAGTCAAAAAGTGTATTATGCGTAGCCTGAAGTTAAATTAATTCCCTATGTCCATTTTTATGATGACCTCGGTAGACAATACTTAAAAAAATAAACTTTATTCACTTCTTTGTGTTCAGCTTATTAAATCATGGACTGTCAGTTTCCTCTTCACAATGAATAATCTCAGTTACTTAGAGAAAATTTGGTCATAATATTCTGGATTAAGTATCTTAGTATGTGCACATAATGGACCACCAGTATCACCTTGCTGACAGCTGTGGTCCATAACATGGTGAAACATAACAGGTCACAATCCTGTTCTAACACGGCCAAGGTGATGCGATGCAGCTCATCTGCTCTTAGCTTTTCTCTACTCTATGCCCACCCGTCTTATGTGTGACTAGTTCAAAAATAAGAAGCCACTACAATATCATTCCTCTATTTTTCATATAATTTATTACACGTTAAATTTCTGAATTTTAGTTCATTTTCCCAGAAGTCTGACATCAAACAGGCGCTTTTTCTTCTGGTGGATGATAAACTGAAGGTATTTATTTCTACAAACCTTACAAAAGTCCTTTCAATACTGAGCAGCAGCACACTATAGTGGAAATAACAGGAGGCTAAAAGTCGAAAGAGATGGATTCTATTTGTGGCTGTGTTTATAAACATTTTTTAACACTGCTTTAGAGTTCTCAACCCAGGGTGTCTCCCCAATAGTCCACTGAAACTGCCTCCAGAAGTGAGATCTTTATTGACACTTTCACTTCCATCACACAATATTGTCATGATTTCATTTCACATTTCTAGCCATCCTTCTGCAGTCTCTTTCCCCACTTTTCTTTATTCACCTGATCTACTCACCTGATTCATAAAAGAAAAATTTAATCAGAATAATAAAGTTCACTTTGCCTTTTTATTTTTATTTTCAATAATATATCCAAAATATTAAGGAACAACATCTGTATGTCATGGACATATAAACTGAAAGTTATAAAAAATACTTTCATTCTTTTCAAAGCAAGTACCAGCTGGAAGGGATCATGCAAATTAAAACTAACCAACCACAATGATCTTGGCTTTTCTTTTTTCTCTGAAACACAATGGATGTAACTTATTGCACATTGCAGAATGTTACCTAAAGATTAGCAACTGCCTATATGTTTGGTGTGAAAGACCTATTCTCCTACTTTGTATCTAAGCAGTAATAAGTTTGACTGATATATGAAAAAATTATGCTTTAAAAGTTTAAAAATAATAATATATTATATGACCTTGAAGATACTGCCCTGGTTCAAGAGAAGAGAACATCATTATAGGCTCTGTCTTCTGAATTCATTGCCTTCTACCTTGATAGGCACTTAAAATGTAAATTAAGGAAGAATACAACTCTTAGGATTGACTATGCCTAAAACCCCAAAGGTACTATGTTACAGATTTTATTTGCTATTAAAAGAAATCATTGCAATTTTGTCAATGTCAGACATTTTAAATTCAACCTATTCCATACCAAGCTTTCTAGCGGCCTATGTTCCTTAAATCTGGGACTACGCTTAGTATACACAGAAAAATTCCGTCAGTTTAGCAATGAAGTGCTGCACAGGGAACAACTTAATTTCCTCTGTATTTAAAGCTAAAATGCCATGGGGAAAACTTGCCCATTCATTCAGGTCAGCTGAGATTCAGAGGTATCCCAGTTCATATTCAGGGAAGTATGGGGAGAGTCCAAGGATAGAGCCCCGAATCAGTTGTAGAATTCACTGGAACCCAGGGTATTTGCCAGGATGACCTCATGCCTCTCCAGAAAGAGAGATCTGAGCATTTTCTCAGAATCAAAACATCCATGTTTTCATGAGAGATATGAAAAGCAGAGAGCAAGCTGGGCATATAGACCAACTGCAATTGAGTCAACTGAAGATGGGCACATTCCTAGTGATCTGAACCCAAGCAGACAAGGGGAGTGGAAACTTTCCAAGAAACTGTTAACAGGAATTAACAAGAGCTGTAGTAGCTAGTTATGTGGTCAGTGGTGACCAGTGATCAAAACAAAAGTCATTAGCAAAAAAACAGCGAAAGTCAAGTTGGTTTTCAACAACTGATATAAGAGAGCTTGCATTTTATTTTATACCAGTATTTTTCAAAATTCAAAAATAAACATCTGTAAAAGCTTGGATGTTTTTACATATGTACACATTATTTTTTAATATTCTTTTCACTATGTTTTATCACGTTTTTATCATGTTTTTAACCATATTGACTATGGTTCCCTGTGCTATACAGTAGGACCTTGTTGTTTATCCATTCTATATGTAATAGTTTGCATCTGCTGACCCCAAACTCCCAGTCCATCTCTCTCCTACCGCCCTCCCCTTTGGCAACCACGAGTCTGTTCTCTATGTCTGTGAGTAGCTTGAATTTTTTGAAAACACATTTTATCAGATTGGGAAAGAAAGAAGCCTGAA
The DNA here is from genome assembly GCF_003031525.2 of Neophocaena asiaeorientalis asiaeorientalis. NCBI lineage: Eukaryota > Metazoa > Chordata > Mammalia > Artiodactyla > Phocoenidae > Neophocaena > Neophocaena asiaeorientalis. The sequence goes on along the minus strand of NW_020185337.1, from coordinate 22,936,614 downwards.
AAAAGATGAAAAACAAAATCAGTAATTTAATCCTTTATAATATAATAATAAAAAGTACTTTTTGGATATTTCGTCCAGGCACAAGTATACCATGTGCTTTCACATTTTTGATAACAATCTATCAACACAAAATCCACTAATTTAGATAGACCAGATATGTGAGTCCAGTCAATACATCCATAACAATTTACTAGATTATACAATCTAGAAGCAAATGCTTCTAGGAGAAAATAAAGGCAAGGCACAGGTACCAGTGTGCTCTCTGAGAATCTCACATTTGAAGTATTTTGGGATGAGTCCTTCTCATTAGATTTAAGAGCAAATACTACATGGTATTGAACTACATGGAATTGGAACTAAATTGCAACTCCATCAGGATGCTGCCTTAATCTGAAGGCAGGTAACAAAAATTTAGTAGCATCATACAACCCACAGATGGCCTGCTTCAGGAACCTCGTAATTCTGCAAAATCCGCAATAACCCTGACAACCATTTTTAATTACATTCTATTTTTATTTAATTTTTAATTATAATGTATATACTTTTATTTAATTCACTGAATTCTTTAATGGACTGTGAGAATGTTTTTTAAAAAAAACCTTCCCTTAATAAAAATATTTGCACCTAATTTTTTCTCTTTAGTTTTTTATTTGTTCTGGAAATAATTTGGGGCATGGTATGGTTACAAGATTTTATTTTATTTTACTTTCATTTTAATGTTATTTTTAGTCTACTTTTATTCTATTTAACTACAGTTTTTTAGAAAATTTACTGGATTTGTTTTTTCTTTTTTTTTGGCCTCACCGTGGGGCATGTGGGATCTTAGTTCCCTGACCTGAGACAACTCATGCCCCTTACAGTGGAAGGGAACACTCCTAAGCACTGGACCACCAGGGAAGTCCCTATTGGATTTATAATTCTATCTTGGTTAAATGTTGGGATTCCCTGTACATGTGGTTATGTTTTTTAATTCGCTATTTGCTTCCATTCACTTATCTATACCTAGGCAGTTATCACAGATTGTAATTACTAGAGTTTGATAATAATTCTTGATATTCAGTAAGGAAAACCCTTGGTCTTTTTCTCTTCCATATCCTTTTTAGAATGAGCACATAAAGTTCTTTATCAGAGCTTGTGGTGGTGCATATTTAAATTGCATTTCTTTTTAATCCTTCAGTGCAATTTACTTTAGGTGTTTAATAAATAAGCAGCATATGAAATATTTAAGCCATTATGAAAATCTGTCTTTTATAGGTTAATATAACTTTTTTACATTTATTAAGATTGCAGATATATTTTAACATATTTCTGCATTAGTTTTATTTTTTCTCGTGTGTATTGTTGTCTTTTAACCATTTACTACCTTTGATTCTTTTGTTTCCTTTCTTACATTCTATTGGATTGATGTATTTTCAATACATTCTCTTTTTTCTCACGTAGAAGCTGAAAATATGTTTTACTGTCTAGTACATTGAATAGATGATCTTTCTTCTGAACAAGAAACAATTTTGAGGGCTTCCCTGGTGGCGCAGTGGTTGAGAGTCCGCCTGCTGATGCAGGGGACATGGATTCGTGCCCCAGATCAGTAAGATCCCACATGCCGTGGAGCGGCTGGGCCCGTGATCCATGGCTGCTAAGCCTGCACGTCCGGAGCCTGTGCTCCGCAACGGGAGAGGCCACAACAGTGAGTGGCCCACATACCGCAAAAGAAAAAAGGAAACAATTTTGAGATTTAAACATGTGTTGAAAACATAAGATCTTATGTGAAATTAACAAGAATAATTTGTTTTACCTTTAAAAGACAATTATATTTAAAGTAAAAAGTTATATTTAAATTCTGTTTTGTCATTTTTTCTTACACATCATACATTTCTAATGGTTTACTTTTATGTTGAAGTAAACATTTCTATAGTTTTTCAGTGTGAGTCAATAGGAAGCAAATTCTGTTGTTTTTTGTGTCTTAAATTGTCTTTGTCTTGCTTTTACTGTTAAATCATATTTTAGAGAAGTTAATAATTCTAGGTTGCTAGTTTCTTCTCCAACACTTTCAAATGTCTGTGGCATGTACTGTTTTGATGAGAAGCCATCTGTTAATCTATTTGTCACACCTTTGTAGGTAATGTGTTCTTCCTTGGTAGCTTTTAATACTCTCCTTGTTATTATTTTTTTCTTTTCTCTTCTAGCACTTTCTTCTTGGTGAATTTCTCAGTAATATTTTAAAATTCATCATTTCTTTCTTTTTGTGTATAATCTAATGTGTGATATGTCCACTTAATTTTTTTTAATTGAAGTGTAGTTGATTTCCAATTTTGTGTTAGTTTCTGGTGTACAGCAAAATGATTCAGTTATACATAAATATATGCATATATATATATTCTTTTTCATATTCTTTTCCATTATGGTTTATTACAGGATATTGAATATAGTTCCATGTGCTATACAATAGGACCTTGTAGTTTATCCATTTAACTTTTATTTAAATGTCTATAGGTATTTTGTCAAGATTTCAAATTGTTTAGTCTTTAAAAAATATCCAATTATTTTTATTTAATTTATTCTGACTTCATTTCATAAGGTCTTAATTTTGGACATTATACCTTCTTTTACTTATTTGATGATCCTAAATATATTAATTAAAATTTTTTTCAATTTCTTCTGGAACATATCTTCAGTTATGTATTTGCTTATTTATTTGTAGCATCAGTGGCTGTGTGTGGGGATTGCTTAAGGCAGGGTGGCTGTTTGTCTGTGTTTCACCTTACCTCCCTGGTCTTATACTGGCAGCTTTGGACTTCTGCCATGTTACTCTGCTGAAAGCAATGCAGAGTCAAGCTTGAGGCTAGCTTGCTTGATCACAAGAATTTTCTTTTCTTTTTTTAAAGTAACCATCTCTCTCTACATAATACTTTATTTAAGTTGCAGCAATGACCAGCCTTTTTTCTCCATCTCAGATCAATACTATTCCAGTCCCTGGATTCAGTTTCGTTCTGGTACCTCCCATGAATTTTACAGAAATTTCTCTTTCCCATTAACCCCAAGTAACTAATTCTCCAGGCAGCCTTCCCTGCTTCTCTGTGTATCCTTGGCTCTTTCCACCAACTCCTCCTGCTTTCCTGCAAAGTCATGCCTCTTAGATTTCCCCTTTTATGTTTTATGTATTATTATTATATGTTTTATGTTTAGGAATATTCTCAAAGGATAAATAGGGAAATAATTTTTATTTGGCTTTGCTTTGGGATTGTACTGTCAGGGCTGTGCTCACACTATAGCCCATCCAAGTTATTGGACCAAATATTAACTATCGGGTAGATCAAAAAACATAAACCTGTGTTAAGAATTCAAAAAAAAGTGGACCTCACGGAAATGCCATTTGCTGGTCATTTAGTGAGTATATAATTGCTTTTTGAGTTTAGTTAGATAAATTAATAGAATTCTCATGAACTTTTTTAATGATAAAAGTTAAGTGGACAATTTTTTGCATTTATAAGCTCCTTAAAGTACAACTGTGGATACAAAATGCTAAAATCTATACTATTAAGATATAACTTGGCTTTCATTGTAAAAATCTGGAGAAAAGTAGAAAATGTCAACCTGAACATGGGGTCTTTTATTAATATTACTCAAAAGTAGACATATTATTATTCAGTTCATAAACTAACTTTCTCTTAGGTGGAGAAAATTGATAATATTTGAAAGTCATTAATTTATTGGATCTACAACCATGGAAATATTTCAAATGATGTACTGAGAATATTTTTTTACATTAAAAAATATACATCCATCTTTTCATAGTGATTTTCAGAAACTACAGAGCAAGTAATTAATATGTTAAATTTAATTTAATGCCAACATAAATTCAATGAAACATGAATTTTATAAAATTTGGTAAAACAAAAATTTTATATTTGAAAGACCTCTTAGAATTTATGTAGTCCAAAGTCATTTCTCCACAGATGAGGAACAAAAATAAGTATAATGAGTTGAAATCTGAGGGTACTTAGCTAATAGCTTCTAGCAATACATCTAGAATATTTCTAGACATATATGTAGGAATATGTCTAGACACAAAATTTCCTAATACCTAGAGTTCTTTCTAAGTTTTTATTGAAGTTTTTAATTGAATACATCCATATGATTATCCTAATATTATAAAATATGTAGGAAAATGATGTCTAGAGTAAGGTAACAGGATAAAACTACCGGTATTTTCTTGGTCCTGTTCTAACAATGTGTTTGGTTATTTAGCATGCATACTTCTGTAACAGTGTTTGTAAATGACAACTTTTCTCATTGTGAAAATGACTTTATGTACAAGAGATCTGTCACATTGTGGCAGTGTGTTATCCACAGGTTAAATTTAACTTTGATACCACATTGCTTGACACTTTATTTATTTATTTTTGCGGTACGTGGACCTCTCACTGTTGTGGCTTCTCCCGTTGTGGAGCACAGGCTCCGGATGCGCAGGCTCAGCAGCCATGGCTCACGGGCCCAGCCGCTCCACGGCATGTGGGATCTTCCCGGACCGGGGAACGAACCCGCGTCCCCTGCATCGGCAGGCGGACGCTCAACCACTGCGCCACCAGGGAAGCCCGACACTTTATTTTTATGTTTAATTAATTGATTTGTTTTGTGAAAATCCACATCTTATATGAAGTAGAATGCTTTGAATATTGTAGTGTAAATTATTATCTTTTGTATTTTAAGTTTTAAGAAAATTTCTTTCAGGGAACACAGCTGGAATTTAATATTTCCAGATAAAATCTGCAAGTTTTCATATTCTTTACAAAAATAACAAGTGAAAAAATAACCACTTTGATGGTAAAGTTGATGTTATATAGTGAATTCTTAATTAAAACTAATAATCAAAAATCACTTAATAATCAAAAATATCAAGATAACATTATAATTCTTAATTAAAACCTAATAATCAAAAATATCAAGATAACATTATTTACATTCTTCCCCTGAGAAGAACAAAATGCTCTATAATTGTGAAAACTTTCAAAATTGGCACTGAGCTGTATCATGGAAGTACTATATTAATAAAGAAGGTGTATCTCAGCTCCATGTTGAAAACAAAATAAAATGAAAACAAAACAAAACAAAAACACTGTTATATTTGACTCAAATATTAATGTAATGCAAAGTAAATAATCCATTTTTATATGAAAGCTTAGGCAAATTCTAAATTTAAATAAATAATAAAACACATTTTCCCAAATTTTATACCTTTAGAGATAGTACTCAGAAATACACCTGCAATGAAGGGAAGAGAGGAAGAACCTATTCTAACAAAACCATCAAATTCTTTTAGACTTACTCATCACAAGATTTAAAATGTGTCATTTTCTAAGCGGCAACATGGTAGTACTATAAATATATTTTACAAGGACAATACAGTGGGATTACCAATATGAAGCAATAGCGTTCTAAGGACCTAGAGGCATAAAATCCACAAAGGTATCGAACATTTTTCATTTTCTGAAATCACCCTGCCATTTTAAGCAACAAACTGAAGGTCTTGGAAAAATGGCTTTATTCTGCTATCCCTGAACACCTGACAAAAAGTTTAGGGAAAATCGTCTGTGTCTGGTCTTTGAAAAACTCTCACTTTGTTTTCTGTTTTCACTGCCTATATGAGTTCACTCTTAGGAAGGAAGAGTATTCCGAGATTCATGAGTTCAGAACTACCTGTATAAAATGTTCCATCTCAACTATAAATTCACCCCTCATCAAGTGCACAATAAATAGGTTCATGGATTTGAAAATTATAGTCTTTTAAAATGAGCTCAATCAAGGCTGAACACTGTAAGCACTTTCTATGCAACTGATTAAGAAAGGGTATGAGCAAAATATCTAAGGCCTATGTAAACAGAAGCTTATTATCCTTACAATCATACCTTTTCAAATGACTGATAACTACGTTAAATAAGAAAATTTCCAAGTGAATGTGATTTTCTTTCTTCCTAGGTTTTTGTACTTATACAAGCTGCATTAGTGCAAAGAGAACTATAGATAAAGCCCTTCTAGATATGTCAAGGCCTACAGAGTCAAAACAATATAATAACAACAGCAAACAATAGCAAAATATTAGTTCACCTTATCAACATTTCCATAATGTAGATGTGGTATGAAGTATTAAATATGGTCAATGATTATGACTTGAACATATTTCTATGCTTATTTACATGATGTATCCGCTTAGGCATATATATTATTCCTTGTGAATATGTAAATGTCAATCTTAATGGCGGTACCTTTAAGCCACATTGCTCATTAGGTATATGAATAATATTAAATGGAAAAGAAAATTACTTTGAAACCTCTATTATTTTAGACCCACATAGTCTAGCCCAAAGACTTAGAGTCCATGTAAACATATCATTTGATTTAGAATACAACTTGCATTATACTCGTTGCAAACGTGGTGGTCCAGTGGGTTTACATATCTTTGTCTGCTGAGTTAATCAAAATACAACCCCTTTAGAAGACTTAAGAATATACTTAAACTAGCAGGACCACATTACTCCACAGTCACCCCTTAAATTAGATAGAATTAGAATCTCAGATATCATTTGGGTGATTTGAGTGATCATAGGCCATGATTTCTCATTGGAAAGATTTTATATTATTCATTATTTGTGGGTTAATAAAGCTCTATTAACATTTTATACTAAACAAACAAATCCACTACACTATCTGTTAGCATTTACACAGTGAAAAAAAATATGGATTGTGGTTATAACAAGGTCACAACTGTTTAATATCAAAAACAGCTAAATTTTACAATGTGGGGACCCTTTGGCCACTTAGGGACAAGTTCATTGATCTCTCAAAGAGGCCATCTGTTGGTCTCATTTCAAATGGAAGTCATGTTCCAAATGATGCACTCTGATCTCTGGAGGACATGGCTAAGCCATTCAACTCTCCTTACGGAGATTATAGTAATCAAATGTCACAATGATATAAAATTATTCCGTGGAACTGGAGAGTTTCCGCTATAGCAGTGGCTTCTCGCTGAGAGAAGATTCCCTGGGCTGGATGGACACGAGCTGCATCAGAATGAAAGTCAAAAGCTTCCGCACAAGGAGAGAGCCCAGTGGTAACCCTGCTCTGTGCCCTTATCGCCTCACTGACTTTTCCTTCTTCTCTGCCTTTGCTTGCTCTGCACTGAGACCAGCAGACCTGACACTGTTCCCATGGCTATCAGATTTTAGTGAGCAAGAGAACATTGAATAGAGAGCGTTGGTTAAAACTTCCTAGGCCCAACCAAAGAGATTCCGATTTCAGGGTTTTCGGATGAGATCCAAGAATCTGCGCGTTAAGCAGGCATCCTCTGAGACAGGAGACAGACAGGCCCCAGGCTGAGCAGCTGGGGTCTGTCCCCTGTGGACAGATACTCCAAGATGAAGACAATAGCAGGAAGATAATAGGAGGAGCTGAGTCCTGCCCGGATAAAAGGCAAAGAGACCACGTTTCTCGTTCTCACGGTCGAGGAGACCTTCCTGAGTACACATGCGCAGAAAGGCTCCTCAGAGGTAAAAAGGGAGGGGCGCCACCCCGTAGTAGGTGATGTCAACCTACTCACAGGCCTCTTCGCGAGAATCCATCTTGACTAAGAGATATGCCGGCACACCGGAAAGGACGCTGAGTTAAATCAAATACGGACTCAGCACCAGGCAAAGCAAGATGATTGGCCAGAGGAAACCCACAAGAACTGCCCCATATAAGTGAACTGAACTACAATGAGGGCACGACTCTCTCTCTGAGCCTGCCCGTGGGAGTCTATTCACACGTCCTCTTTTTCCTCCTAAGAAACACTTTACTTGTTTCACTACTTTCCGTCTCTCTGTGGAAATTCATTTCTACAAAGCTGGCGCCGGGGCCTTATCACTGGTCACTGGCCCTGGGGTATAGTGGTTAGGATTCGGCGCTCTCACTGCCGTGGCCTGACTTCACTCTCCGGCCAGGAACAGAAATCCTGCTTCAAGCCGCTGCAGGCCGAGGCCACCTGAGATCATCTCCAGTACTGGGACAGTAAGCCCCATACTTGGGAAACACTGCTCTACACTACATACTATACTCACCTAGGAAACAGATTCACCTCAAAGCACATGAATTCAACTTGCATACCAAGGTCTAGCAAAATATTTGCAGACAATTATTTGCTTCTTTGATGAAACTGAGTGTGGGATTTCAGTTGCTGAATGCCGGTTTTGCTCTTTCTAATAGAGGCAGAACTGCATCTATGTAAGTACCCCCATTTACAAGATTAGGGCCAGAAAATATATGGTGCTCCATCAGAGGCAATATATTGCATTTTAGAATTTTAAAAATTTAATCTTTCCACCCTGAAATGAACTTGTCAGTGGCATTAAAAATACCTACCCTGCAAGTTGTTCCTCAGAGCCTGACAATAGGGCATCTTTGTGTGAGATATGAAATCAACTTCGGAAGCCTGAAAAAATTGCAATCAAGAAAATTGCAGGCATTTATATTTCTCTTGAGGATTTTGCTATCTGCTCTCTCCAGGAGGAACTAATTCCATCTTATCTTCTAGGGGAGGAACTTGTTTGATCCCCAGAGATTGTCAACCTGTGAACTCTTGTATGCTGTTAAGTTATAGCAACTAATTATTTGAAAATCTGACTTTTGTATAATTACGAGAAATAGATCAAAACTGTTTTAGTACATAGCAAAGAAGTTGTAGTAATATAATTCTAATAGTCGTTCAGAAGCATAGAGAGTTGAGGTTAATCTAAGTATTTTCACATGCATTTGAACTTTTAACAATATTTGTGGTTCTCAAAAACCCTGCAACAAAGGAAGGAATGAAAGTCTGGTCTGCAGTACACAATTAAGCAACTGAGGCAGAGCAGGTAAGTACCTTTCCAAAGGTCACACAGAGAGTAAGTTAGAAGATCGCCCTGAATCTAGCTCTACGGTTCCAACTCATGGTTCCTTCAGCACACAAAGCACAAGAGGGAGACTACACTGCTGTTCACTGATGAAACGTTTTGTCTTCAAGTCCCTGTGCTTTTATTTTCCTTCTTATTCTTCCTTCTTCTCACCCTCATCTTTTCCTTTTCTTGGCCATCCATGTAACATCTTATTTTAATATAAATACTGACCACATTCAGATACTTTAAAATGAAGCCCTTCTCTCAGGTCAGATCAGTGTTTCAGCTGGTGCCGGGTATATGGTGGACTTAACAAATATTTGAAAAGTGAAGACGTCAAGATCTATCAGAAGTAGTTCTCTTGACATTATGAATCTTCCTAAATTTGTGGTAATTAGCACCATAATGAGATGCTTCATTTCTTGTGTTTCAGCCTTTAAGGAACATTAAGTAAGCAGCTCTAAAATACAAAGGGCAGGGATCCTGTGATGTGCATGTACCCACTTCTTGTCGGTCAGGACTCATTTTTACCTAGTGCCAGCACTGCCATCCCAGGTTCTCTGAGGCTCTCTGACTTTTGCCTCTCTCTAAATGAACTGGACTCATGGTGCTTGCATTGGAAGCACACCTAATACTAAAAGGCAGAGAACTTATCATCTGGACCCAACTTTGTCTCATGTTGGGTAAATCACTAAATATATATATATATTTTTTTTTTTTTTTTGTCAATCATGGGGGCTTGAATGAATGATCTTCAAGGTTTCTTAAACCTCAGAATTCTGATTTCTAATCCATAACTTCCATTATTCTCCCTCTTTCTGCATACAGTTTATTTTATCTGACATTTACCTCTAGGCCATTGCATTGTAAACCGTTGATAAATAAGACTAATTTTAAGCACGGTGGTATCTCAGGCCATGGAGGCTTCATGGAAGTGTGCTGAGGGAGAATAATTTTAGTCAGGTGACCTAGAAGTGTGTTCAGTAATGCAAAATAATCAATTTTAAAATATGTGACTACACTGCCCCTGAAGTTTCCCATCTTGCAAGGTGTATTTTAATCCGTAATTGGTTGATGGGCTTCAGGCTAGCAGTTACACACTCTTTTCTGTTAAATGGCATGGGAGACCACCTGAGAATATTTCAGAAATGTTTTAATTTGTTTGGAAAGGTATCTGAGAGGGGAAAAGAAAAAAAAAAGGATTTAGAAGCTCATTGGTTTCCAAGGTGTATTTTTTTTTTTTTTTTTTTAGCGGTACGCAGGCCTCTCACTGTTGTGGCCTCCCCTGTTGCAGAGCACAGGCTCCAGACGCGCAGGCTCAGCGACCATGGTTCACGGGCCCAGCCACTCCACGGGACGTGGGATCTTCCCACACTGGGGCACAACCCACGTCCCCTGCATCGGCAGACGGACTCTTAACCACTGCGCCACCAGGGACGCCCATGGAAGGTGTCTTTTTAAACAATGCAATAATGTTGGAAGAAACTAACAATTTAACCCCTTCTGATTTTGCTCCTAGAGACTGTGATCTCACATGCTGGAGGGAAGGCAGAACAACAAAGGTATTAGCTTACAAAGGCCTCAGGGGAGTTGTTTTAATAGAATGGAATCATGGCTGTTGATCTCATTTTCCCATACATGTACACAGCTCAATCTGGTGGAATGGCTGTGTTTACCACCACTGATACTTATAATCAGTGTTAACATAGGAAATTTAGACAGCCAGCCAGGCAGTTCTTTTCTTCTCTTGTTAACTGGGCTTGTTATTACTGTTTCCTCAATTTCCTAGAGGATTCATGTGCCTAATCATGTCAGCTGCTAAACTGGTGGGAATTGAAGCCATTCTACATTTTGAAAGCTTTAGCACATGCCGACTTAGTAGCTACATGAATTAATGCTCTGCTTTCCACTTTTTAAAAACTTCTAGCAGCTCAAGCAGCTTTTGGTTTTGATGGATTTTGGTGGATGTGTGTTGTCAGCATAGAAAAAGTTGAGTTTGGGCAATTATCTGCATAATTATGTCATTTTGGGGCCAATCAAAATAATGAATCTTCAAAATAGATGTACTCAGGTTTTGCTCTCGTTAGTATTTGTTTGAATCATTTTATTAAACTCTTCGTGTTTATCATATTATTCAGATAAACGTTATGCCTCCGTTTCATTTATATTTAAAATGTAATTAATAATAATTCATTAGAACAGAGTAGCTCATTTTTTTCTTTTTTAATAATATATTTTTTGTTATAAAAAAGGATGTGTCTTATTGTAGGCATTTATAAAATACATATGAGAAAAATACAATACAAATTACTTGTAACTCCACCGTCCAGAGTCAATACATTGGTGCATTTCAGTATTTTCCTTATGAATATAATCTAAAATAAATGTTACAGTATAGTTCAACCCATTTCAATATGGCTTTTTCCCCCACTACTCCAGAAAATTTATCTCACTGAGCCTTTTGTATCTTCGTTGTTGTTAAATTTAATAAAAACCTCTAAATACATTTTTATCTGCCTTGGCTTTCCCTAAATAATTGAGTATCATTATATATTTCAGTCTCTCTGAGATCATATTTATCTTTGCAGTACTAGCACAGTAACTGGCACATGGTATGGCTCCTTTGATATTTTGTTGAATAAATGATGATGTCCTTAACCTTCAAACAATCTCTCCACTTTATATTATTGTCTACTTTCCACTATTTGTGTGAAAGAGTGCTCAAAATCCCTTTTATTTTTCTCTTGTTCTTTGTTACATTCAATGCTAGTGACTTTCTTCTCTACACCTTCATCTTTCACAATCTACCTGACTCTCCACACACTCTTTTACTTCAATTGTCATCTGGATAGTTATCTTTCCTAAATCAAAATCCATTATAGATCTTCTCTTTCCAGATTCATAAATGTGACTGTCTACTGTCATTTTCCACTTTGACACACACATCTCAGAAACATCTTAAGCCAAAAAAAAATACCCTCACCTCCCCCAAAATAACTTCATCTCTCTGTGAGGTCTTTAGGAATAATCTGACAAAAATGGGCTTGACTGTGGGGAATGATGAGACCCCAGTTGTAGGTGAAAAAAGAGAGGAATTGAAGACAATCTGGAGGAATAAGTGCCCATGATGGTTACTTTTAAGATAAATGCATCAGCAAACTAAACTGTTTATTAAGAGTGTGTCAATTTAGGTTTTACATTTCAAGATTTGGGGAAGTGTGGACATAAAGGTTCCTGTGAAATGGATTGGGATTCAGAGAGAGACTTGGTTAGGGTATTAACCAAGAAACCTAGACAGAACTCCATAGCTGTAGACTGGATTAATAAACCAAACTAGTTAGAAAATAGCTATAACTCTGTTCCAGAAAGTCCAACCTGTGAATATAGCCACTTATACACCAAAAGAAAGTCTTATTGCAAAATTATGTATTTCTTAACTAAAACTGTATTTTCCAAAATACATCCTGCAGAACACTAGTGATTTACTAGCTGGATTTATACAGAAAGGGAACGGACTTAGATAGTCAAATTAATTTAGGAAAGCTGGGATAAAAAATAATTTTATGAAAGAGTTGTCAGAGACTTCAGTATGAAAATGTGTATTGGAAACTCCAAGAGGAAGCTGTAGTGTGCAGGGTTTCCTGGATACATTTAACAGCCATAGTTCATTCTCTGAGTCCACTTCTGTATTGTAAATAAATTTGTTTGTATCATTTATTTTTAGAATCCTCATATAAACAATATCACATGATATTTGTCTTTGTCTGACTTACTTCACTCAGTATGATAATCTCCAGGTCCATCCATGTTGCTACAAATGGCATTACTTTTTTCTTTTTTATGGCTGAGCAATTTTCCATTGTATATATGTACCACATCTTCTTTACCTATTCACCTGTCGATGGACATTTAGGTTGTTTCCATGTCTTAGCTATTGTAAACAGCACTAAACAGATTCACAGACATAGAGAATGAGCTTATGGTTACCAGGGGGGAAGGGTGTGGGAGGGATAGTTAGGGAGTTTGGGATTGACAAGTATACACTACTATATTTAAAATGGATAACCAACAAGGATCTACTGTATAGCACAGGGAACTCTGCTCAATATTCTGTAATCACCTAAATGGGAAAAGAATTTAAAAAAGAATAGATACATGTATATGTATAACTGAATCACTTTGTTGTACACCTGAAACTAACACAACATTGTTAACTATACTCCAATAAAAAATAAAAATTAAAATATATATATATTTAAGAGCAATTCCTATTTTTTAAAAGAATATACTAAGGAATAAAGAGACTTGTGAATTAACTTTGAAACATACTGCTGAAAATAGTTTCAGGAAATCCAACTGCATATCCACGGTACTAAGTAAAACAAGATTTTTAAAAATGCAGTACACTGAGCGCCTGGTGGCGCAGTGGTTGAGAATCTGTCTGCCAATGCAGGGGACACGGGTTCGAGCCCTGCTCTGGGAAGATCCCACATGCCACGGAGCAACTAAGCCCGTGTGCCACAGCTACTGAGCCTGCGCGTCTGGAGCCTGTGCTCCGCAACAAGAAAGGCCGCGATAGTGAGAGGCCCGTGCACGGCGATGAAGACGTGGCCCCTGCTCGCCACAACTAGAGAAAACCCTCGCACAGAAATGAAGACCCAACACAGCCCAAAATAAATAAATAAATTTATTTTTTAAAAAAAATGCAGTATACTAAACAATGAAAAAAAAAGTGTGTAAAGTATATTCTAACTTTTTCTCAGCTATTTTTCTATGTTGGCAATAAATCAATAGTTATCATCATAGTTGCCCCAGCAAAAATAAATAAAAGCTGATGGTTATTTTCTACATAATGAAAAATTATAATATGTGCTTCAGATTTCGATATGCATATTTAATTGTTCACAAATAGCGAATCTATATACACACACGGAGTAGATATACATATAAATAAAGTATAAACCTCTCTCTTAAATATGCTAAGAGATTGTAGTTCAACAACCAGCTCTAATCCAAATATGAAACAGTTTTTTTGAGAAAGCAGTGAGATGGAAAGAACACTTCAGAATTACAGAAACTTCAGTTAAGTAATTAACTGAAGTAATTAATTTGATTAGTATTTATTGTAACTTACCCAATTTACAGATTAAAGGACAGGGATACTAATACGGAATTCATCTTAGTATATGCAGATATAATTCCCTTAATTACATTTAAGATAATGTACGATTAAAAACTCTTAGCAAACAAAAAATAGAAGGGACTTAACCTAAAAAAAGGGCATTTATTTTAAAAAATTAAAAGAAAAACTATTAAGACCAACATACTTATTAAAATAATCCTTAATAAGACCAGAAATTTTTTAAAAGTTTGCTATTTTCAATTCTATTAGGATTGTAGTGGAGTCCTAGTCAGTGTAGTTGAAAAAATAAAAAAATAAAATCTATGATTGGAAAGGTGAGCAAAACTCTTTGTTTTTAATGGCGTGATTGTCTATATAGAAAGTTCCACGTGCAGTTTTGTTATTAGAATAAATAAGGGTGACTCAACCAAAAGAAGGAGTTGACATATGACACACAACCGTAATTCTTTAGGCCAAAACGTTTGGTTAGAAAATGTATATTTTTTAATTAACATTTAGGACGTCAATAAAAAATATATTAAAGCCCTTTATAGAATAAATTATTTTACTGAAAACATTAAACAATTTAAAATAAATGGTGACCTTGACTGTATTTTGGAGAGAATTCTCTATCATAAATATATCAGTGTTCCCCAAACTAGGCAATCAAATCAGTGCAATTCCAATCCAAATCCCAACGGGGTTCTTTATAGAACCTGATAAGTTGATTTTAAATTGCATATGAAAGAAAAAAGAACCAAGATGTATGAGAGATCCCAGAGGAAGAACTAGGTGGGGAAATTGGCGAATGAAGAAAATGTTTGCCGTGATAGAATCTAGCAAATCATCTAACAGTTCAAGCAAACTGAGACTAAAAGTTGAGCAATGTTATACAGTAAACGCAGAACGTCACTGACATCACCATAGATCTCAGGGACTGGTGAGGCCCGTGCAGGTGAGGATGTATTTCAAGAGAGGAATTTGGGAGAGTGCATAGAGATTACTTTTTGAGGAATTTTGAACCATACAAAGGAGAGAAATGGCTGAAGGATTATTGCAGTCAAAAGAGTTGTGCTTGTTTCTTGGGTTTAAAGATGGGAAAACAACAGCATTCTTTTCTGCTGATGAAAATAAACCAGCAAAGCAAAACCAATTGATGGAAGAGGGGAGAAAACCCTTGGACCAATGCCCTTGAGTAGCTAAGAGAAGATATGATATAGTAGTTGATATATTCCAAAGTTTTTGTTTGTTTCTTGGTTTATTTTTAAGTAGAAAATGACAGAACAAGCATGCTCTGTCATATGCATGTATACCTGCAGGAACTTTATTGTGATTTTTGTTAATTATTGGCAAAATAAATTTAGACAATTTATTTACACTTGAATTCAGCATTCACCTGTGCAATCATTCCTTCTTGTGAGGCTGTTGAATGAATTAAGCATGATAATATATGTATAACACCTAACAATTTATTTTCAAGTAAAACATTTAGGCTCTCAAATAATGACATCTGATTTTTAAATGATAAAATCAATTCCTTCATCCTTGAAATATTTTTAATTGTTATCATCATTTAAAGTCTCAAATGTAATGTCTATAGCTGTTTAGCGGTCTCTTAAAATAGAATATATTCTGCTAAGAAAGATCCTCACTGATATCCAATGATAGATAACATTAGAAATGTTATCTCAAACAACAGCTTCACTTCTTTTAATACGCAACAATCTGCAGTTTATACTTAGTTGGGTCATTTTGTTTCTAGTACAGGTATTAAACTCTAATGTCCGAAAAATCACTTTTAAAAGTTATTAACTATAGCTTGATCTGTATTAAGGCATTTGCGTATACTTGCTAAATTTAAGTTAAATCAAATTTAATTTATTTTTTTTACTTTAAAGTTGTAATTATGAATTCACATTGTCACTTACAAGTGTCCTTAGAATTAAATCTGAGAGCAGATGATCATCTCTCAAGATCAGAATTTGTACCAAAGACAATCTTGCCTGTGTTTAGTGGTCAGCATAATAGTCAATGCTCCTTACTAATTGGATATATAATTGCCATCTTTACTAATTTAAGTGTCTAAAGCGTATTATTTTCTTTCCATTTTTCTCTTTTTAGTGCAAATGCTCCTTGGCCTCCACAATTATTATAAGTTGCACATAATTGAGTATCTGGATCATCACACACACTTTAAAATTCCAACAGCTAAAGTGACATTATATCTGAATTTTAACACACACACACACACACACACAAGGAGACGCATGCTTTTACGGTTTCTAAGCAGAATTTTCAAAAGCTTTTTGTTTTCTTTCAAAATTACACAACTGGAGTGTGAACATTACTGTTCTCAAGACATTGCATATTTTAGAGTCAAAATGATTTACTGAGAAAATTCAAGACATTGACATTCCCATGGTGGTGCCCCAATTACAGAGCTTCCATAATTATGTCTGAAACAAAACCTGCCAGCAGAGTTGAAAGCTTTAGTGATAGTATTTGAATGCATTGAAGAGCAGTGAAGAGCCTTCATCGGCCTCAGTGGGGAAAAACTTGTCTAGTGACTGGTCTGTGGGAGATAAACAAAACGTATTCTAATGTGATCCAAAGTTAATGAACTTTCAAGCATCCACAGAAAGAACAAAATTCAAATGCACACATCAGTGATTTATATAGCTATAACTTAATTATTTGGGGGGAATTTCCATTTGTGTTATATATTCTATTATCGATGTAACTCAATTGGATTGCCTTCTTATATTTGCATTTTAATGCACTAAGAGGATTTAATTTGAACTTTTCTCCCACAAGGCTATTCCAAATGGAAATTTATTTCTAGGTTGCTATTTGATCTGTATTCCATTCATTATAATCAAACATGTCAGAGTATGCTATGTTGCATACAATCACTCAGAGTATATGATTAGTATGGAATCAAACTCAACTTAAATTTTTAGGTAACTTTGTCAGCTCTGGAGAATGACACCAAATCCAAAGTTGTGCTTCTTCATGATGAGGTTGTAAATATAAAGGACATCATGGTCATTTTGAAAATTTATATTATCATCATATTATCATTATACAAATATAATGATCAGTGAGAAAAAAGTGAATTTATATTACATCAAGGAGGCAGTACAGAAAAGCAAAAAGAATTAAGAAATATCCAATATACACATATTATTGTGATCTGGTATGTTAAATGGACATTTTTAAAAACCTATTTTCTGTTTTGAAATTTCCTTATACAATGCTTATAAAGGTGTATATTTTGGAATGTGAACCTTGTTCTATACAGTAGATATTCACATAAAATTATTGTTATAGGTTGTAAATTAAGAAGTGAGAATCCTCAAAAATGAAACAAACATAAGTTTCTATATAATACAATAGCATTTTAAATAAACGTGTATCCAAAGCCATTATGCACACACACACACAAATGCAAATTCATACAAGCATGCACACTTACATGTAGAGAGAATTATAAACTTATAAAATATGAAATTTATTTTTTTTACAATTAACAGAAATCTTATAATCATCTCAACTTCTTTAATGGAATTTAAGATATAAAAATAAAACACAATTTAGAAACATATAGGGCAAAATGCCTATGCAATATTACAAGTAGGTATGATAAAAATAAAACTTTCTTTTCAAAATATCTATAAAAATACGTTTATAAAGGGTTTGTACAGTTTAGAGTCAAGATTGTCTAGGTTACATAACAAACAATTCGAAAATCTCAGGAACCTATTTTTTTTTATTACATGTTTTTACCTGTGCTATGCACTCACTGATGGTTGGCAGGAAAAACGTCTTTTCCTGGAGTCACTAGAAAAAGGAACTGATGGAGAGTCCCCAGTCTTATGACATTGTTATCTCATGGGCATCAGGACGTACCATAGAGGGGAACAAAACAGAAAGAATGGGGCACCTGCTCTTCAATGCTTCCAGAGATGAGTGACCCTGGTGTATCTACTCTCAAATCACGTGACCACAGCTCACTTAAAGGGGATAAGACCGTGTAATCTCTGTGTGCTCAGACGGTGAAGAGAATAAAGAATTGGTGAGAAGTAATAATTTCTACCACACTACAGGACCTTTCATATTGTAAAGCTTATACTATCCTGAATGTGTATTATGACTCTCCAAAGCTGTATTGAAGTTCCTTAAACTTTTTGAACAAGCGACTTATTTTTTTAAGTGGGATATTTTTGCACTAAATTTCTATGAACATACCTTTAAATAGTAGTTAATGCTGTATTTCAACTTTGTGACAGATAAATAGACAAAAATTTTTTCACAATTGCACTTTAGCAATTAAAATCTTGATGTTCTTTATTACTAAAATATAACTAATCATAATAATTTCTTACTCATATAGCTTGACAGGGAAGGAAATAATAATGAAGTTCTGGAACCCAGACCTTAACCCATTAAGCACCCAATGTTATTTTCTTTCTAACCCTTGGATGGGGATGTCTACATACTTAATAACACCTATGTATCTTTACCTGTATATATCTATGTATCAATCGATTTGTGTATTAATCTATCATCTATCTCTCTAGATAAAGAATACTTCTTTAATTGAAATACCTGTGAAGCTTTGAGGTGAATCTATTTTAATGAAGGGTCAAATATAGAATTTCCTTTCTAGAATAAATTCCTTAATAATGACTTTCTGTCATAATTTCTGCACTCCTTATACAAGGGAGTATTAAAATATGTTCAAATCTATGATTTTCTTTATAGCAAAAAAATACTGATTATCCAAAAATAAATCACTTATTAATAAATAAGTTATCTATAAATTAACTAGGTTTCTTATCACATTTTCTTTGTTTCCAGCTCATTTTTAAAGATTTTTATAGTTTTTTTTAAGTTTTAGATTCACAGAAAAGTTTCTGTGAAAAGGTAGTATATATACTGTGCTAGGTCATAACTATATACCTAACACATAGTATCTCCACTGTAAACATCTTATTACTATGATACGTTACCAACACCAAAATATTATTATTAACTAAAGTCTGTACTATATTTTTAGTTTTAGTTCTACCGAATGTCCCTTTTCTTTCCCAAGATCTTTTTGAAGACATCACATTACATTTGGTGATGTTTCTGTATGCTCCTCTTAACTATGATCTTGCTAGTCTTCTAGTCTTTTATTTTTTTCAAAATTTTGTAAATATATATATATTTATTTTGCGGTACGTGGGCCTCTCACTGCTGTGGCCTCTCCCGTTGTGGAGCACAGGCTCTGGACGCGCAGGCTCAGCGGCCATGGCTCACGGGCCCAGCCGCTTCGCGGCATGTGGGATCTTCCCAGACCGGGGCACGATCCTGTGTCCCCTGCATCGGCAGGCGGACTCTCGACCACTGAGCCACCAGGGAAGCTCTGTAAATGTTTCTATCTAGGAATTAGTTTCTAAACTTATCTATTTCTTTTTAGGTCACTCTCCCTAGCTTAACACAGAAATGTTGCTTTTCAAATAATGCCAATCAAGTCCAAATTCGAGAAGCATTTCACAAGTAGCTGTTTTCACAACAGGCAAAAACTGGATTTTAAATCTACAACAATTCTTTGATGCTTGGCATTTCCAAATGTGTCTTATAAAACAGCTGTAAGATTTCTTTGTTCTACAGAATTATACATTCACTTTATTATCATGAGAAAATATTGGGTTGGTCAATATTTTCATTCAGGTTTTTCTGTAAGATCTTATGGAAAAACCTGAATGAAATTTCTGGCCAACCCAATACAAAATAGAGTGATAAATCCAAATTGGATTCACATTTCTATACACCATTTAAGTTAAAATTCTACTGGAGATCAATTCACTATTCTTTTTCTGAAGAAGCTTTCTAGAAGCATTTTTTTAATTGCTTGTGTGTCATTTCTTTAGTTTGCCTATTTGCTTAGGTAAATGACAGGCATAAATGACTGATCCATCTTCATTGCCTACATCACAGTCTGAGTTACCTAGAATCTGGCAGGTTGTTGGTTAATATTCAGTGAAGTTTGATATCTAAAACCAATAAATAAATACTTAAACAGTGAAGCTGTCTGAACCTTCACGTATTAGATGAGTTTGTGAACAAATTATACTGTTCCCTACTGGGTGATCGGTTCTTCCCTCTGATACCCACAACTAGTTTATCATTAAAAAAATCCTCAAGTGTAATTCAAATTAAGGTGAGATCAAAGGCATTATTGATATTTTTTAGTGTGTTAATTATTGTGTCACCCTAAATTCTGTTCTGTCTTGAATTTGGTATTTTACTGCATTTTCAACCGTTATATCTAGTATATACATGATTCTAATAGGACTTCAACTTTTAATATGTCAACATAATACTCTATCGAAAATGTAGTTATCTACATATTAATAATCATAAACATTCCAACTGATATGAGAGTTTTAGAGGCTATATATATATCAGATGGTATAAAAATAAAATATTATGTATTTCAAGTTAAACATGATTAGAGTATTCATTGTCAATAATAAATTATCATATGTGTAGTTCACTCTCATCGTAAACATGTAAAAAGTATTATACAATGTAGCTCAAAAAATGATATAAACTTCTTGAAGTCCGTGTGATTTATTACCATACTTTTATTTTCTGAGTCAGGCATTATTAAATTGCATTACAAAAGGAATGATCCCACAAACTATTTTATAACTGAATACACCTTATATAATTTGAAATGAATTTTAAGTGCTATAATGCTTACAAAGGGGTAAACTCTTGAGAAGTAACATATTTAGTACTCAGCCTGAAAATATACGTAAAAATGGAAAACAATCAAACAAAGCAATGTTTGACATTACTTTTTCCAAGTTTGTAAGGAAAAATATTGCAAAGTCCAAATCAAATCCTTTTGTTTGTATCCTTCACCATTTATATGATCATAGCTATGAGGCTCATAAATGGAACTCTAGTATTCAAACCTTATTACAATAACAATCCCCTCCAATTAAGAGGCTGAATATCTCTGAATGGATATAAGGATTATACACAAAAGTATGGAAGTGTGGAGTGACGAAATGAGGCCCGTAAGTAGTTGAGTTCAATTACAATTAAAATAAAATGGCTTAATCTTATTTTTCTTATTATTGAATCTGATGAAAATAAAGATTCCATCACTGAAAACTCAATGTGGATTCAGTCAAATAGTCTATATATTTAAATCTACATTTATATATGTATATATATGCATATATTTAATTTTATTGGAAAAATAAGATGATTTTAAAAATATTTTTGTTCCTGGTGAAAATGATACCTTGTGATTTTACTTAATGTGTAAGTCAGTTTCAATATTATGTTCAATTTGTCATTTGTTTTTTTGTTTGTTTTTTGGCCACACCTTGCAGCATGCATGTGGAACTTCCTTGACCAAGGATTGAACCTGTGGCCCCTGGCATGGAGTCTTGTCCACTGGAACACTAGGGAAGTCCTGTTATCTGTTTTTAAGATACAATATTTGGAGTGTGCCAGAAATAGAAAATTGGATATTCCACCATTTACTGATACGACTTGAATGAAAAACAGAGATAAAATTGTATTAACAAAATTAATTTTATTTTCCCTGTAATTTAGGGAAAGTTTTAATTCATAGTGCTTTTGCCTTTTGTAAAATTGAGAAATTTAGAATTTCTCAATTCAAAAATAATGGATAGGGCTTCCCTGGTGGCGCAGTGGTTGAGAGTCCACCTGCCGATGCGGGGGACACGGGTTTGTGGCCCGGTCCGAGAAGATCCCACATGCCGCGGAGCGTGAGCCGTGAGCCTGTGAGCCATGGCCGCTGAGCCTGCGCGTCCGGAGCCTGTGCTCCGCAACAGGAGAGGTCACAACAGTGAGAGGCCCGCGTACCGCAAAAAAAAAAAGATAATCAGGATTGCATTGGAATAAAATATCTTTGTTAAGAATTTTAGACATGCAAGAGATGAGTTGCTCTGTAGAAATACTTACTTGAGAAATCCAAATGCTCTCTAGAAAAAATGCTGAACATGGTGGTGCATTTTTATTGAAAACTTTAGACATTGAAAAAAATCAGCTTGCCTGGAAAATATGAACTAAAACTTCAGTGTTCTTCATATACAGACATTGGGCCTTTAACCTCCGAAGAAGCCTTGGGCTCAGCCTCAGTTCTACCTTAAAAGCTCTTTACAGCTTTAGTAAAATAATTTATATGGTATCTAAAATTGTGCTTGAAACCCAATACTTGCTCAATAAACTGTTATTATTATTTCATAGAATCCAATTTTCACTGATTCTGTAAAATCAAGTTTCTCTTAGATTAACAGTCAAAGAACATACAGGAAGATTTACAACAAAAGAATTATTTCTAAGAGGTTTATTAAAACACCACATTCACTAATAAGGAATTGTAAATAAAAGCTCACACTTAAGGAGGAAGATAAAAGAAATGAACAGAAGTAAGACAACAATAAATATATCTTGAATTTTAAAAGATCTAGAAATTTTAATTTTCATTATTAGTTTAAGAAAATCACAACACTATGGTCAAATATCTCAAACATTACTAGCATAAATGCATTGATGTTATCATTTTAGAAAATAATATGACATAGGTATCTCTAATCTTAAGAATGACAAGTGATTTTACTAAGTAATTTAACCTCTGGGAAATTTTATAACAATAAAAGCTTTGGATGGATTTCAAATACACATTTCAAGAGTTTGTAGATCGCTTAATGTTCATATAAAAACTGCATGACATTTAGGTCTTTAATCCATTTTGAGTTTATTTTTGTGTATGTTGTTAGGAAGTGTTCTAATTTCATTCTTTTACATGTAGTTGTCCAGTTTTCCCAGCACCACTTATCGAAGAGGCTGCTTTTCTCCATTGTATATTCTTGTATATATTTGTCATAGATTAGGTGACCATAGGTGCATAGGATTATCTCTGGGCTTTCTATCCTGTTCCATTGATCTATATTTCTGTTTTTGTGCCATACCCTACTGTTTGGATTACTGTAACTTTGTAGAGTCTGAAGTCAGGGAGTCTGATTCCTCCAGCTCCATTTTTCTTTCTGAAGATTGCTTTGGCTATTTGGGGTCTTTTGTGCTTCCATACAAATTGTAAAATTTTTTGTTCTAATTCTGTGAAAAATGCCATTGGTAATTTGATATGGATTAAAGACCTAAGTGTAAGGCTGGATACTATAAAACTCTTAGAGGAAAACATAGGCAGAACACACTTTGACATAAATCGCAGCAAGGTCTTTTTTGATCCATCTCCTAGAGTAATGAAAATAAAAACAAAAATAAACAAATGGGATCTAATTAAACTTAAAACCTTTTGAGCAAAGGAAACCATAAACAAAACAAAAAGATAACCCTCAAAATGAGAGAAAATATTTGCAAATGAAGCAACAGACAAGAGAGTAATCTCCAAAGTATACAAACAGTGCATGCAGCTCAATATCAAAAAAACAAATAACCCAATCAAAACATGGGTGGAAGACCTAAATAGACATTTCTCCAAAGAATACATACAGATGTCCAAAAAGCACATGAAAAGCTGTTCAACATCACTAATTATTAGAGAAATGCAAATCAAAACAACACTGAGACATCACCTCACACCGGTCAGAATGGCCATCATCAAAAAATCTACAAACAATAAATGCTGGAGAGGGTGTGGAGAGAAGGGATCCCTCCTACACTTTTGGTGGAAATGTAAATTGGTACAGCCACTATGGAGAACAGTATGGAGTTTCCTTATAAAACTAAAAATAGAACTATCATATGACCCAGCAATACCACTCCTGGGCATATACCCAGAGAAAACCATAATTCAAAAAGACACATGCACCACCAACGTTCATTGCAGCACTATTTACAATATCCAGGACATGGAAGCAACCTAAGCGTCCATCAACAGAAGAATGGATAAAGAAGATCTGGTACACATATACAATGGAATATGACTCAGCCATAAAAAAGAACAAAATAATGTAATTTACAGCAACATGGATGGACCTAGATATTTTCATACTGAGTGAAGTAAGGCAGACACAGGAAGACAAATATCATATGATATCGCTTGTATAAGAAATCTTTAAAAAAAAGGGTACAAATGAACTTATTTACAAAACAGAAGTAGTCACAGATGTAGAAAACAAACTTATGGTTACCAGGGGTTAAGGAGTGGGGGGAGCGATAAATTGGGAGATTGGGACTGACATATACACACTACTATATATAAAATAGGTAACTAATAAGAACCTGCTATATAGCACAAGGAACTCTACTCAATACTCTGTAATGGCTTATATGGGAAAAGAATCTTAAAAAAAAAGGTGGATATATGTATACCTGGGGGTGATTCACTTTGCTGTACACCTGAAACTAACACGGACACGGGTTCGTGCCCCGGGCCGGGAAGATCCCACATGCCGGGGGGGGGCTGGGCTCACCACCAACGTTCATTGCAGCACTATTTACAATATCCAGGACATGGAAGCAACCTAAGCGTCCATCAACAGAAGAATGGATAAAGAAGATCTGGTACACATATACAATGGAATATGACTCAGCCATAAAAAAGAACAAAATAATGTAATTTACAGCAACATGGATGGACCTAGATATTTTCATACTGAGTGAAGTAAGGCAGACACAGGAAGACAAATATCATATGATATCGCTTGTATATGAAATCTTTAAAAAAAAGGGTACAAATGAACTTATTTACAAAACAGAAGTAGTCACAGATGTAGAAAACAAACTTATGGTTACCAGGGTATAAGGAGTGGGGGGAGCGATAAATTGGGAGATTGGGACTGACATATACACACTACTATATATAAAATAGATAACTAATAAGAACCTGCTATATAGCACAAGGAACTCTACTCAATACTCTGTAATGGCTTATATGGGAAAAGAATCTTAAAAAAAAAGGTGGATATATGTATATGTATAACTGATTCACTTTGCTGTACACCTGAAACTAACACAACATTGTAAATCAACTGTACTCCAATAAAAATTTTAAAGAAGAATAAAAAATAAGTAAAAAATTAACTGCATGACAAACAATAGTCAATAGTAAATTTACAAATAGTAAATAAATATAAATTTTACTAAAATGAAAGTTTACTATTTCAAATATGCTACTACTAAATTTAAATGTCCTATAGATAAAAGCAATTAATTATTAAAATGTCATCAGGCAAGGAAAGAATCTATTAATTTAGTATTAAATCAGGACTAATAATACGATCACTGTGAAACCATGTTAAGAAATTATTAGTAATAATATTTATTTCCTTTACAAGGATGCTGTTATGTCATAGCTCATTCTTACATCTTGGTTAGGTTTTCAATTTAAATATTCAGATATATTTAATACTCTCTGATCCATAGAAAAATATAAAATTTTAATTTTGAAAAAATTTAATTAGAAAATTTTATATTTGCAGCAGAACTTTGAAAAATCATGTGAGGAAGTCCCACTCAAAAATAACCCCAAATAGTTGCTGCTTCCAAATTTATAAACTTTATGAATATGGGACATGGCTCTTGGTATGAAGTTGCTAATTAAAAACAGTCTGTTTGGGCTTCCCTGGTGGCGCAGTAGTTGAGAGTCCGCCTGCAGATGCAAGGGACACGCGTTCGTGCCCCGGTCCGGGAAGATTCCACATGCCGTGGAGCGGCTAGGCCCGTGAGCCATGGCCGCTGAGCCTGCGCGTCCGGAGCCTGTGCTCCGCAACGGGAGAGAAAACAGTCTGTTTAAGGTTTTCACATTTGGAAGGATGATGCTACAAGGGCTGGGTTAGAACAAAATTCCAGTGTATTTAGGCAAACCAGTACAATTTTAGGATATGGCCTGCCATATTCTTAGGACTATCACAGATTTTATTTAAGACTACTGATGTTTCATAAAAGTCCCTTGAAAATTAGGCCTCTAGTGTTCATGTTCTCTTTTCTGTGTCAAGAGCCCTGTACGAAGATCTAAAACCTAGTGCAGCAAAAGCCTGGAGATCAGATCAGGGTCCTCATTGTTTTCCAATACTTTACAAATCAATCCCATTTACTTTCTGTAATAAATAGCACAAAGAAACTTAAAGAGAAATAGTGCAGCTTCGTTAATTATTTAAATAACTGTGAATTTCCCAACTTCAAAAAGATTACTTTGGGGCTTCCCTGGTGGCGTAGTGGTTGAGAGTCCGCCTGCCGATGCAGGGGACGCAGGTTCGTGCCCCGGGCCGGGAAGATCCCACATGCTGCGGAGCGGCTGGGCCCATGAGCCATGGCCGCTGAGCCTGTGCGTCCGGAGCCTGTGCTCCGCAACAGGAGAGGCCACAGCAGTGAGAGGCCCGCGTACCACAAAATAAAATAAAATAAAAAATTTAAAAAAAAAAAAAAAAAAAAAGATTACTTTGCACTTAAGAAATCTTTATTTCCCATAATACATGAAGAAGATGGTTTTTGAGGAAAAGCATAATGACATTAGGAAGCTAGTATCAAAATATCCTCACTGCCTTCTTGAGCTCCTTCTCCTGACTTTCAGACAGTTGTTAACCTAACTGAAATGTTCAACAAAACATACATAATTAACAAGACGTCCAGCTGAGTGCTAGCATCCGGAACCGTTTTCATAGGTGGACACACACTTCTACTCCAGACATTACCAGTTAAGCTGTACTTTTTGTGCACAGACAGGGAAACAAACTCGGAATGTTATTTCCCTTCCTCAGGCCTCAGGAAACTTGGGAAATAGGACATTGGCCAAAAGAAAATAAAGAGTTGTAGAAGATAATTATTTGAATTCTTTGTTATCATGAATTGTAAACACATAGACTTAAAATGCAAAGAATTTTCTAGAAATTTTTCTCTTCACTTTTTTGTTTTTTTAGCTCAATTAATTATGGCTTCATGAGAAAGCTCACCAAAGGAAATAAGTCAGGCAAAGCACTGGCACAATTTGTGCAAGTTCTTTCAAGCCTTACTTTTTCGTAAACATGTTATTTTTTGAGCCTCTGCCAAAGATTTGAGCTATTGTGCATCTAATTGTTACGTTTATTTTGTTAAATTGTGTGTGCATTTTTATTACATTTATTTTCTTTTGCTTTTTCCTTACATAGCTCCATGCTGTCACACTTTTTGGTAAAAAGAACATAATTAATAAACACTGTGGTTTTTCAAGCATGTGCACAAAGACAAAAGACATTCTAAGCATTTCTCTTTCCCTAATAATGCCATAGTGTCTGGGATAATGGATCATCTGATAGAAGTACTAGCCCACTGGATCATTGATTCAAAGGAACACCGATTTTAGAGCACTTAAGTTTTCTATGAAAAAATATGAAGTTCTGAACAAATAAACTGTACAAAGCACAAAGAGTACAAACTAATTTTCAGATTCACTTTAAGTCCCAGGATTTAGATGCAACACGCTCTGTATAGTGTGTTTAAAAGTGGAAAGAAAAATTGATCTAAATAAGAGTTTAAATATATTGTAGAACCAAACAAAGAAGGAAGCTAATTTTCATTAATGAGAAAATCACAAATAAAAAGAAGAAATTTTTTTTTTATGGTGACAGCCTTTGAGTTTTTACCTATGATTGGATATTAAGAATGAGAGAGAGAAACCCTCCTACACTGTTGGTGGGAATGTAAATGGTGCAGCCACTATCAAGAACCATATGGTGGTTCTTTAAAAAACTAACAGAGTTACCATATAAGCCCGCAATCCCACACTTGGGCCTATATCCAGAAAAAGATTATAATTTGAAGATACGTGCATCCATTCCAATGTTCATTGCAGCACTGTTTACAGATAGCCAGGACATGGTAGCAACCTAAATGTCCATTGACAGATGAATGGAAAGAAGATGTGGTACATATATACAATGGAATATTACTCAGCCATAAAAAAGAATGAAATCATTCCATTTGTAGCAACACAGATGGACCTAGAGATTGTCATACTAAGTGAAGTAAGCCAGACGAGAAAGACAAATATCATATGATATCGCTCATATATGGAATCTAAAAAAAAAAAACGATACAAAAGAACTTATTTACAAAACAGAAATAGACCCACAGACATAGAAAACACAAAGGTGAAAGGAGGAGGAGGGATAAATTAGGAGTTAGGGTTTAACATATGCATATTACTATACATAAAATAGATAAACAACAGGTCCTACTGTATAGCACAGGGAACATTATTCAATACTTTGGATTGAAACTATAAGGAAAAGAATCTGAGAAAGAATATATATGTATTTTATATATATATATATATATATATATATATATATA
>NW_020185337.1:22901500-22908122 GCF_003031525.2 Neophocaena asiaeorientalis asiaeorientalis | reverse complement strand
ATATATATATATATATATATATATATATATATCTGAATCACTTTGCTGTATACCTGAAACCAACACAACATTGTAAATCAACTATACTTCAATTTAAAAAAAAGAAAAAAGAACAAGAGAGATATTCCAAAGAAGACATTTAATGGATCAAAAGGTACACAAATAAATGAGATGCTTAACATCATTAATCATCAGGAAGATGCAAAGAGATCACCTCACACCTTCTGGATGGTTAGTATCAGAAAGACAACAAATTACGAGTTCTGGGGAAGATGTGGAGAAAAGGTTAATCCTTGTGCACTGTTAAAAGAAATGGAAACTGGTGCAACCACTTTAAAAAACAGTATGGAGGCTCCTTAAAAAATGTAAAATAAAACTGCCGTATAATCCGTCACTCCTACTTCGGGGTATTTATCCAAAAGACTTGAAAAAGATATGTGCACACCCATGCTCATTGCAGAATTATTCACAATAGCCTTAAGTGATGTTAACTTCTCAGAAACTACCTAATGACTATTTTAGAACAGCAGAGTTGGCTCCTATGCTGACCCTTATCTTAGGCGGCACTCAGCCCTTAGTAATCTTTTCCCTGTTGTCCTTTTTATCATAACACTGGTCAATGCCTGATATTATCCTTTGTCTTTACTGGTTTGCTTGTCATCTATCTTTCCACAGAAAGAGTAGAGCAGGAACTTTGTCTCTCATTCCTGCTCAACCCCCAGAAACTGAAAGGGCATCTGAAACATGGTAGGTATATAATTAATATTACTGAATTAATAGTTTATTTTATAATAAATATGATCTTACTGTTTTAAGAAAATTATTGTTTATTAAAATTAAAAATTGAATTTATACACTAATTTCCTTTAGCTTTTGTCAAAATAAAATTACCTTAATGATATACAAACTATAAAAGGTATAAGTCCAATGAAATTTTTCTGTTAATTAATGTTTGTAAATTGTGTGATTATTTACCAATCTTCAGACCAAATAAGCAAGAACAAAATTATTGGTACCATATGTGTGACATTCTTTTAAATTGTGAAATTTTTCTTTCAAAGTAAATATAAAATAAATTTCTTGCATTTTTCCTAAATAGCAAATGGAAACATTTTCACCTTTTATGTAAGTTCTATATCATCTGTAAAGCATAATATTAAGTATAAATTCCTGAATTTTCATGGAAAGATCCCGTGTTGCATGAAATAAGATAATAATAAAAAACGCTTTGTGTGGTTTTTCAATTAGCCAGAGATCAAGGACAAACACATGAAAACAGAGCAGAATACCTAAATCTAAAATCTAGAAATATTAACAGACTGTAAATCTGTTACAGTCTCAGGTGTGCAAAACACAGTACAAATTTATTATAATCTTCCATGTATAAAAACACTACATAATAGAAGCAAATGTAAAAAGAATTAACTTCAGTGAAGATTAAATAATAATGTGTATTTGAAATAATTGTAAACCACAAAGTTTTATACACATGGTAGGAACTCCTAAGCTTCTTCCTTTAAAAATAGATTAAGATTACTTGGATAGAGCAGCCTAAGACAGATTTTAACATCCCCAAACAATGCCAAACTGTCCACTGCATATAATCCGGGTCATACATGCCAGGGAGGAGAAAGAAGGACTCAGAGGCCCCACAATAATGAGGAAAGACTCGAAAGTTCAATAGAACTTGAACTAAGCCCAGTAGACAGAATTCGAGCGTGAATCCCAATGACCCACATTCTTGTATAACCACCTCATCTTATGTATAAGCAGAACCTTTAACATGCTTTTGACCAACGGAATACGGCAAGGGTGATGTGATATTGCTCTTTTGGTTATGTTCTATGGCAAAGAGGATAGATCTTAAGAAGCAATTAAGGTTTCAAATCAGTTCATTTTATGTATGTCAAAAAGGAGATTTTTCTCTCTTGACCTGATCCAATGAGGTTTCTTTTAAAGAAAAGCAATTCTAGAGGTCAGACCAAAGAAGTCATTGAGATGCTTTCAGGCCTCAAAGAAGCAACCTCCCATGAGTTCTGAGCTGCAAAGAAATAAATCCTACCAACAGCCTGGAGGAGGAATCAGAGCCTCAAATAAGAGCCCAGCCCTGGATGAAACCTGGATGTGAGATCCTGAGCAAAGGATCCAGCTAGCTTGTACCCAGACTTGTGACCCATGAAAACTGTGAGATAATAACAGTTTAAGCCAATAAGATTATGGTAATTTTTATGCAACAATCTAAAATAAATACATACAGAAAAATTTGACATCTTGGTGATATCCAGGGTGACAGTGACATGTCATTTGTTGCAACAAAAACTACAGAGACTGAAAAGCACACATGAGCAAAATATGCTCTTATACTGTGAGAAAACTTGTCTGGAAACAAGAGTGGGTTATAGGTTGGGATTATCGAAAATACAGCAGTCCAGAAAAGACATCGTGCTTATATACTGGGAGGGAATCATACTTTATATTTTGACCTATCTCTGTTTTACAAATGTGCATTGCACATATGAGAAAACTGAAAATCAGATTGATTTCTTGCAGAGTGTAGAGTCAATTAGAAGGATCTTAAAAACAAGCAGAGAATTTCAACTTAATACAGTAAAAATTAGATCCACTGATGATTTCAGAACACAGTGACATTTGAAAGCTTACTTTAATCAAGAGGAATCTAGGAGAGGTAAGAGTTCTGTATCCACAGAGCATGATTATGATCATGCAGCTGTTTCAGACAGAGTTTGGTCTGAGTCCCAGCTCTGTGGGCAACGTTAACTATTGAAGCTTTGGTCTCTCAGTGTCTACCTCATAGGGTGTTGTGCGTATAAAATGAAATAATGTTTATAAATACTTAACACCTTTCATGGCATGTTATGAATCATCAAAAAATTTACTTACCATTTTAATTATTAATTATTATAACTGCAGGAAGAACCAAGAATTAGAAAGATCAATGTAGAAAATGTCAAAATAATTCTGGTTGACATGGGATAGTCTGGGTTACCTTATCAAGGTAAAATTGATAAGAGGAGAGAATAGAAAATAGAGAATTAGGTAAAGTTACAATACAAAGGGAAGAATGTCAAAACTTGGAGACTCACTGCATATAATAGGATAGGATAGAATAGAATAGAATTGAATATGAATGATGTAAGTTTAAAATGTGTATGAATTTTCAGGCCTAGGTAAATGGAAAAAAAATATGTCATTAACTGACAGGCAGAAAAATTAGGATGGGGGACCATGTTAGGGATGAGATGATGAGTTCATGGAGTTTGTCCTGTCACCATGAAATCAGAGTTAAAAAGTCTAGCAGACCTTTGTAAATATTGACATTTATGGAGCTCAAATGTGGGCCAGAGCTATGTGTTTGGAAGATATTTGTGAAGAGAGAATAATTGTAGCTTTTGGAGTGACTAGTCTTCCTGCAGGGCTCCCGAGAGAATGAGGAACAGTGAATAGTATACAGAATGGTGTATTAATTTCAAGATTAAAACCTTTTATGCCAGGCTTCATTTCAGAAGTAAAACACTGGGTATTACTAATCAGCATGTAAAATATTTAATAAAATCCCTATGAATCTTTCCACTTTTAGGTTAAACTTTTTCCACAAATCAAACTTTTCTATCTCCTTTGGGATCCACTTAATAAGGACAACCCAAACTCAGATAACGAGGATTCACTAGGGGATCTGATGCAACTGTGTGGCCCTCCTGGGAGGGCCACCAGCACTTACCTCTTCTACTGAGTCATCCTAAAAGCCATGTGAAAGCAAAGAGCATCAGTTACTGGCCAGCACTTCCCTTTGTATACCTCAAATAGAAGAAACAATAGAACGAAGTACTGAATGTTTCCTGAGGGTTCAAGAGCCCACTTTAGACCACCTCTCTTTGTATTGTGCTTCAAAACTACTAATTTTATTTTGATTATTTTATTTCATCTCATAGACGATTTGAAATATTAGCAGCTAACTGGTCTGAAAGTTTAAATGTGAGTAGCACTTTATAACACAAGTGGTGATTGCTTGAAGTAGGTGATTGAACTTCAGTTCAAGATGTACTTGGAATTGAATTTTGTATCCAGGAGGACTTTTTAGAGAATGAAACAAACAAAAAACGTGAGCTCTTAGGGAAGAGCTCTATTATATTGCTTCTTATTGTCTTTGACATATAAAGGGAAATATTGTGTTGCTAGTATTATAGTCTATGAGATTGAATGATGTAACACCTCTAACATTAAATACAGAGGAAAAACTCCTTAAGACCTTTAGTATTGTACATTCTAAAGTTTGTATACTAGAGAATATATGACATAAAATCATTTCAACATAACTTAATAATTAAGGGAAAGACTTGGGGCAAGAGGGGGAAATGGCATTCACATTAAATAAAGAAAGTATCATTAAAAAAAAAAACCCTAGCTTTAAATAAGACACACCCACTTGGATATTTGACCTAAACAGAGGTGCTAAAACTGGAGAGTAGATGCAAGATGGATGAGCTAAGCTCGATTGCCTAATCCACCTATTCCTAGAGGTGGGACCATGGGCTGGAGAGGTAGAAAGCTTTCACCTGTCTGCTTTCTCATATCTAAAACGAAGATAACAGAAACTTCTACACGGTTATGTAAATGAAAAATGTCTTAATATGGATAAAGTGATAATATGAATCAAATGTATATGTACACATATGAATACTTTAAAATAGCATTTTTTCCTAGATTCTCCCTCTTCCTGTATAGGCAAATCTAGGTTCACAGACCATATGCTCAGATGTCAATAGGTAATCTATCATGAGACAGAAAAAGTATTTACTACTAGTAGCTCACTGGCCCTCTTTCTTTGGAAAGATGAATGAGACCACTTCCTTACTCCTAAATGAGGTAGTCCAGAGTCTGGTTGACATCAGGGCCACAACAACACTTGTGTCTTTGAGAAAAAGGTGCACATAACCACAGAGGGCATGGGGATATTTGTCATTTCATATGTGTAAGAACCTTACTTTGAAGGCTTTAGAAATTAGAAAAAATAAGACCTTGGTGGTCATTAAAACACTATCTAATATGTTTGGTGGAAGTGGAAGGGAAGATTATCTTCGTTTCATCATCATCTTTGGGGAACATAGTTCAGACTTGTATGGTTTAATTGCTACTGTATGTATGTTTTAATTGGTACATTGGTGCTACCTTTGAGGGGAAGATATATCACTAAAGTAAGTTTCCCTTAACTGTCAATTATAATGAATATATTTAAATAAAACTCAATGAAAAGAGGATTTTCAAATCTTCTGCATTGGGCTTTAGAGTTGCTAGCAGTGCTATGAACCAGTTATGAGTTGGAATAATAGTCTCTGCATTGACATGCAAATGAATTCACTAAGCAACTACTTTGCTTTAGAGAGTTACATAATTTGATACCAAAATCACATTAAATTAATATTAATAATTTGGTTTTAAAGCAAGAAAGTTCAGAGTTGAGCTGCTCTTCTTCCCACATTTCACCACATCTATGTATAAAAACATCGATATACAAACAGCAGAAGCATTTTAGGTGTAGGGCTATCCAGGCTCTGTTCCTTAGAAGTAAATGCTTATTACCTGAAGGTGTATAAGAAGTAAACCTCATGTGCCTCTTTTAGAGACAATAACTTTCAAATTATTTATCACTTCCCATACTTTTTGCAGAACTAGTGTAGTGCTGTAATCTCTTCATTATTCACACATTCATTCTGTTTCTTATTCCTGCCAGTTTTTGTTTCCAATTTTTCCTTCCCTTGCCAATCAACATGAGAGCTTCTGAGTGACATTTTCATGTCAAGAAGAAACAAAAACAAACCTTATGTGTGCAGAAGCATACTAGCCTAAATAAAAACTAACAATAATTAGAAAACACTTTTGCCACTACAAATTATATATTGTATTATAGATTAATATGTAAATTATTTTTATATTAAGTAGCATTTCTTGAACTTGCATGTTCCAGATGATTCCCATCCCATTGCATGTTTATGGTAGAGTAGAATTTACCAAAAAAAAATATATATATTTAATTAGATAGGTAGATAGCATATATATATATATATATACATATTTATGTATAGTACATTCATACATACACATTCACACACTCAGAGTAAGCATTATACTATTGTTTAATTCTTATTCTTTTAGAAAATCCATATTAAGACTCAGAATTCTGAACGTATCAAAAGCACTATCTCATCTCTTAATACATCTCATAACATAAAATATTAACTTCTTCAATACCAAGATGATTAAGGAACAAAGGGACCAGTTGTTTTCTTGTGTGTTGACCAATTTAATGAGGAAATTGGGATTTTCCACAAGGGAATCTACAGCTCACCTTAAGTAGACTAAGCCCAAAGGACATTGGAAGTGTTGAAGCAGAAGGTGATTAAGTTTGTTCTGAAGAAAATAATTGGTCGCATGGCTGTTACAATGATGTTAACAACAGGAAGTATTTTTCTAGCTTATTAGTTCACAAACATCTTCTGAACTTATTATAAAGTATATTACATATTCTATTAAGTATATTTTATAAAGTATATCATATTATATAGTAAGTAATAAAAATTATATTAGTAAGTAATTATATTATATA